>NC_092107.1:38669842-38692342 GCF_045679555.1 Salvelinus alpinus
GTTCTCTCTCTCCATCATCTCTCTCTCTCCATCAGCTCTCTCTCTCCATCAGTTCTCTCTCTTCATTAGTTATCTCTCTTCATCCGCTCTCTCTCTCATTCGGCTCTCTCTCTCTCCATCAGCACTTTCTCTCTCCACTGGCTCTCTGTCCATTAGTTATTTTATCCATCATCTATCTCTCTTCATCAACTCTCTCTCTACATCAGCTCTCTCTCTCTCTCTCACCATAAGTTCTCTCTCTCCATTAGATATCTCTCTCCATCAGTTACTATCTCATCTCTCTCTCTCCATCATCTCTCTCTTTCCATCTATCTCTCTCCATCAGCTACTATCTCATCTCTCTCTATGCATCAGCTCTCTCTCCATCATCTCTCTCTCATCATCTCTCTATCCATCTATCGCTCACCATCTGCTCTTTCCTCCATCAGCTATCTCTCTACATCAGCTTATTCTCTCCACTAGTTCTTTCTCTCTATCAGCTATCTCTCTCCATCGGTTCTCTCTCTCCAACAGCTCTCTCTCTCCATTGGCTGTCTCTCTCCATCAGTTATCTCTCTTCATCAGCTCTCTCTCATTTGCCCCTCTCTCTCTCTCCATCATCTCCCTCTCTCTCTATTTCTCAATCATCTCTCTCTCCAACAGCTCTCTCTCCATTAGTTCTTTCTCTCCATCAGCTCTCTCTCACATTCGGGTCTCTCTCACTCCATCCACGCTATCTCTCTCCATCGGCTCTCTCTGTCCATCAGCTCTCTCTCTCCATCATCCCTCTCTCTATATCAGCTCTCTGTCCATTAGTCATCTATCTCCAACATCTCTCTCTCCATCATCTATCTCTTTCCATCAGCGCCTATCTCATCATCTCTCTTTCTCCATCAGCTCTCTCTCTACATCAGCTCTCTCTCTCTCTCCATAAGTTCTCTCTCGCCATTCAGTTCTCCCTCTCTCCATTAGAAATCTCTCTTCATCAGCTCTCTCTCTCCATCTGCTCTCTCTGTCCATTTGTTCTCTCTCTCTCCATCATCTATATCTCTCCATCAGCTCCTGTCTCATCATCTCTCTCTCTCCATCAACTCTCCACCGGCTCTCTCACTCCATTAGTTCTCTCTCTCTCCAAGATCTCTCTCTCTCCAATATATCTCTCTCTCCATCATCTCTCTCTCTCTCCATCATCTCCATCCCTCCATTATTTCTCTCCCTCCATGATCTCTCTCTTTCCATCATCTCTCTCTCTCTCCATCGACTCTCTCTCTCTCCATCGACTCTCTCTCTCTGTTAGTTCTCTCTCTCCAGCATCTCTCTCTCTATGATCTCTTTCTCTCCATCATATATCTCTCTCCATCTACCGCTCTCCATGAGCTCTCTCTCTCCATTAGTTCTCTCTATCCATCAGCTCACTCTCCATCAGCTTTCACTCCATCATCTCTCTTACCTTCAGCTCTCTCTCTCCATCAGCTATTTTCTCCATCATCTATCTCTCTCCATCAGCTCTCTCATCTTCTCTCTCTCTCCATCCGCTCTCCCTCTCCGTAAGCTCTCTCTCTGCAACAGCTATTTCTTATGTCAAATCACATTTTATTGATTTGCACCGAATACAACAGGTGTAGACTTTATTGTGAAATGGTTGCTTAGACCTTAGAGGGGAACATTAGACCTCCACATTATACCTTGATCTAAAGGTACAGGGGAACACTAGTTTATACCACTTTATACCTTGCCATACACTTGTCACGCCCTTTTCTCTTCTGATGTGACTCCATGCTAGTCCATCCCATACATGCCCAATACATTTCTACTTTGGTTTATATTCTGTAATGCTAGTATATCAATCTAACAACTCTCCAAGTGAACGAGACTTTGTTGCTGAATTATAACTAATCGATGATTTGGGGGAAAACAAACAGGTTGTTCTCCCAGCAGGTTGTTCTCCCAGCATGTTGTTCTCCCAGCATGTTGTTCTCCCAGCGTGTTGTTCAGCAGGTTGTTCTCCCAGCAGGATGTTCTCCCAGCATGTTGTTCTCCCAGCATGTTGTTCTCCCAGCATGTTGTTCTCCCAGCATGTTGTTCTCCCAGCAGGTTGTTCTCCCAGCATGTTGTTCTCCCAGCATGTTGTTCTCCCAGCATGTTATTCTCCCAGCATGTTGTTCTCCCAGCAGGTTGTTCTCCCAGCATGTTGTTCTCCCAGCATGTTGTTCTCCCAGCAGGTTGTTCTCCCAGCATGTTGTTCAGCATGTTGTTCTCCCAGCATGTTGTTCAGCAGGTTGTTCTCCCAGCAGGATGTTCTCCCAGCATGTTGTTCTCCCAGCATGTTGTTCTCCCAGCAGGTTGTTCTCCCAGCATGTTGTTCTCCCAGCATGTTGTTCTCCCAGCATGTTGTTCTCCCAGCATGTTGTTCAGCATGTTGTTCTCCCAGCATGTTGTTCTCCCAGCAGGATGTTCTCCCAGCATGTTGTTCTCCCAGCATGTTGTTCTCCCAGCAGGTTGTTCTCCCAGCATGTTGTTCTCCCAGCATGTTGTTCTCCCAGCATGTTGTTCTCCCAGCAGGATGTTCTCCCAGCATGTTGTTCTCCCAGCATGTTGTTCTCCCAGCAGGTTGTTCTCCCAGCATGTTGTTCTCCCAGCATGTTGTTCTCCCAGCATGTTGTTCTCCCAGCAGGTTGTTCTCCCAGCATGTTGTTCTCCCAGCAGGTTGTTCTCCCAGCATGTTGTTCTTCCAGCATGTTGTTCTCCCACCAGGTTGTTCTCCCAGCATGTTGTTCTCCCAGCATGTTGTTCTCCCAGCAGGTTGTTCTCCCAGCATGTTGTTCAACATGTTGTTCTCCCAGCATGTTGTTCTCCCAGCATGTTGTTCTCCCAGCATGTTGTTCTACCAGCATGTTGTTCTCCCAGCATGTTGTTCTCCCACCAGGTTGTTCTCCCAGCATGTTGTTCTCCCAGCATGTTGTTCTCCCAGCATGTTGTTCTCCCAGCATGTTGTTCTCCCACCAGGTTGTTCTCCCAGCATGTTGTTCTCCCAGCATGTTGTTCTCCCAGCATGTTGTTCAGCATGTTGTTCTCCCAGCATGTTGTTCTCCCAGCATGTTGTTCTCCCAGCATGTTGTTCTTCCAGCATGTTGTTCTCCCACCAGGTTGTTCTCCCAGCAGGTTGTTCTCCCACCAGGTTGTTCTCCCAGCATGTTGTTCTCCCAGCATGTTGTTCTCCCAGCAGGTTGTTCTCCCAGCATGTTGTTCAGCATGTTGTTCTCCCAGCATGTTGTTCTCCCAGCATGTTGTTCTCCCAGCATGTTGTTCTACCAGCATGTTGTTCTCCTGGCATGTTGTTCTCCCACCAGGTTGTTCTCCCAGCATGTTGTTCTCCCAGCATGTTGTTCTCCCAGCATGTTGTTCTCCCAGCATGTTGTTCAGCATGTTGTTCTCCCAGCATGTTGTTCTCCCAGCATGTTGTTCTCCCAGCATGTTGTTCTACCAGCATGTTGTTCTCCCAGCATGTTGTTCAGCATGTTGTTCTCCCAGCATGTTGTTCTCCCAGCAGGTTGTTCTCCCAGCATGTTGTTCAGCATGTTGTTCTCCCAGCAGGATGTTCTCCCAGCATGTTGTTCTCCCAGCATGTTGTTCTCCCAGCATGTTGTTCTCCCAGCTGTTTGTTCTCCCAGCAGGTTGTTCTCCCAGCAGGTTCTTCTCCCAGCATGTTGTTCTCCCAGCATGTTGTTCTCCCAGCAGGATGTTCTCCCAGCATGTTGTTCTCCCAGCATGTTGTTCTCCCAGCATGTTGTTCTCCCAGCATGTTGTTCTCCCAGCATGTTGTTCTCCCAGCATGTTGTTCTCCCAGCCATTTGTTCTCACAGCAGGTTGTTCTCCCAGCAGGTTCTTCTCCCAGCATGTTGTTCTCCCAGCATGTTGTTCTCCCAGCATGTTGTTCTCCCAGCATGTTGTTCTCCCAGCATGTTGTTCTCCCAGCCGTTTGTTCTCCCAGCAGGTTGTTCTCCCAGTAGGTTCTTCTCCCAGCATGTTGTTCTCCCAGCAGGATGTTCTCCCAGCATGTTGTTCTCCCAGCATGTTGTTCAGCATGTTGTTCTCCCAGCAGGTTGTTCTCCCAGCATGTTGTTCTCCCAGCATGTTGTTCTCCCAGCATGTTGTTCTCCCAGCATGTTGTTCTCCCAGCAGGTTGTTCTCCCAGCATGTTGTTCTCCCAGCAGGTTGTTCTCCCAGCATGTTGTTCTCCCAGCAGGTTGTTCTCCCAGCAGGTTGTTCTCCCAGCAGGTTGTTCTCCCACCAGGTTGTTCTCCCAGCATGTTGTTCTCCCAGCAGGTTGTTCTCCCAGCAGGTTCTTCTCCCAGCATGTTGTTCTCCCAGCATGTTGTTCTCCCAGCATGTTGTTCTCCCAGCAGGTTGTTCTCCCAGCAGGTTCTTCTCCCAGCAGGTTCTTCTCCCAGCAGGATGTTCTCCCAGCATGTTGTTCTCCCAGCATGTTGTTCTCTAAGCATTTTGCATTTTTGTTTCTTTTGAAAAACTGTTTGTCCTGGAGTGATTATAAATAACGATCTGACTCCTGGAATATAATACAACCATTTTATATTTGATTCTATGCTATTATATTCTGTGGATCTTTGGGCATTTTCCAGCTAACAATGAAGTTTTGGACTGATACGTAAAGTTTTGGACTGATACGTAAAGGCGCATTGCTTTCTGGAAGCATGAGCGATGCCTCATCCACATTTACAAATCATTGGGAATGAAACAAAGAGCATGAACATACTCCCAACATGTTCAGTAGGTCTACCTATGAAAGCCTAGATTACCCGGCAGTGGGGAAGTCAAACAGGGCTTGCTCAAGCAGCGGTGAAGTGGAAGCTAGCGTGGTGTTGAAATAGGAGGTTGAGAAAACTTAAAACATCACAAGATATCGATGTCAAAGGTTATTTACAATACGAGATTAAAATAATACAAAAACAACGTATGTAAACATCCATACGTAAAGATCAACCCTGTCCAGACCTGTTTGGATAATGTATTGAGCCATTCGGAGATGGACTTTGTAGTTTCCACTGTGTTCATTAGGGCCGAAGTGACATTTGTTATTGATACTCTGCATTAATTGTATATTCAGCTGGTATTTGGTGGTGACTTTTTTTAAGGATGGAAGAAATTTTCTGAATATTTATTTGTACGGCTGTGGAGAGGCAAATGGCCAACTCGACAATATCACAAAGACTTGGGGACAGTGGGTTCAGAACAACAGACAAAAACTGTTTTCAAAAAATCTATATATATACCAGCTCCCAAAAGGGCACTAGGCTGGTGGGATGGCAAAAGAGCAGGTGTACGGGCACAGGTAGATCCCTGCTGTTTCCAACCTGTCGATGCCATCCTTCCCTCTCATGTATAATTGGCCAGCTGAGGCCAGATGATGTCTCATCTTTTCCCAGATGGCTCCTGTATACGCTACAGGCTTAAGATCCTCAACCACACACACACCAAAATAATATGGGTAGTGAGATGGAGAGATACCTGAATAATATGGGTAATGAGATGGAGAGATACCTGAATAACATGGGTAGTGAGATGGAGAGATACCTGAATAATATGGGTAGTGAGATGGAGAGATACCTGAATAATATGGGTAGTGAGATGGAGAGATACCTGAATAATATGGGTAGTGAGATGGAGAGATACCTGAATAACATGGGTAGTGAGATGGAGAGATACCTGAATAATATGGGTAGTGAGATAAAGAGATACCTGAATAATATGGGTAGTGAGATAAAGAGATACCTGAATAATATGGGTAGTGAGATGGAGAGATACCTGAATAATATGGGTAGTGAGATGGAGAGATACCTGAATAATATGGGTAATGAGATGGAGAGATACCTGAATAATATGGGTAGTGAGATAAAGAGATACCTGAATAATATGGGTAGTGAGATGGAGAGATACCTGAATAATATGGGTAGTGAGATGGAGAGATACCTGAATAACATGGGTAGTGAGATGGAGAGATACCTGAATAATATGGGTAGTGAGATGGAGAGATACCTGAATAATATGGGTAGTGAGATGGAGAGATACCTGAATAATATGGGTAGTGAGATGGAGAGATACCTGAATAATATGGGTAGTGAGATGGAGAGATACCTGAATAATATGGGTAGTGAGATGGAGAGATACCTGAATAATATGGGTAGTGAGAAGGAGAGATACCTGAATAATATGGGTAGTGAGAAGGAGAGATACCTGAATAATATGGGTACTGAGACGGAGGGTGAGAGAGACATATGCACACACATCCACCCAGGCCGATACATCCACCCAGGCCGATACATCCACCCAGACTGATACATCCACCCAGACTGTTACATCCACCCAGACTGATACATCCACCCAGACCGATACATCCACCCAGGCCGATACATCCACCCAGGCCGATACATCCACCCAGGCCGATACATCCACACAGACTGATACATCCACACAGACTGATACATCCACACAGACTGATACATCCACCCAGGCCGATACATCCACCCAGGCCGATACATCCACCCAGGCCGATACATCCACCCAGGCCGATACATCCACCCATGCCGGTACATCCATCCAGAGCGATACACAAAACATTTTGCTTAGATAATTAGTGAGATTGTATGTTGTCAACATTAAACGACGCAAATGAAATAAATGGCGAGCAAATTAAACCAGACACACTCCCAGGTCATTGTTCCCCAGACAGCATCATTATAACCACCTTACTCTCTTTCTGAGTCGCTTCCCCCCTAACAGTTCAATACGTGTTGTCTCCAACTTCAGAATGCTGGACAACGTAATTAGCCGGGTGTCAAGAGGGTTGCAGAAGTAGCAGCTGGATTGACAGAGGTAGAGGATTTCAATTACAATTTCATCTATCATCTGTTTTTTCTTGAAATGGCCGACCCCGGATGTTTCCTAACTTCCATGTTTGGGTATTTGTATTGTGTTTCATCAGTGACCAGGTGGAGAGCTACACCTGTTATCAGAACAGACCTACTGTAACATATCTTACAGTAACACAGTGTTATCAGAACAGACCTACAGTAACATATCTTACAGTAACACAGTGTTATCAGAACAGACCTACAGTAACATATCTTACAGGAACACAGTGTTATCAGAACAGACCTACTGTAACATATCTTACAGTAACACAGTGTTATCAGAACAGACCTACAGTAACATATCTTACAGTAACACAGTGTTATCAGAACAGACCAACAGTAACATATCTTACAGTAACACAGTGTTATCAGAACAGACCTACTTTAACATATCTTACAGTAACACAGTGTTATCAGAACAGATCTACTGTAACATATCTTACAGTAACACAGTGTTATCAGAACAGACCTACAGTAACATATCTTACAGTAACACAGTGTTATCAGAACAGACCTACTTTAACATATCTTACAGGAACACAGTGTTATCAGAACAGATCTACTGTAACATATCTTACAGGAACACAGTGTTATCAGAACATACCTACAGTAACATATCTTACAGTAACACAGTGTTATCAGAACAGATCTACTGTAACATATCTTACAGTAACACAGTGTTATCAGAACAGACCTACAGTAACATATCTTACAGTAACAAAGTGTTATCAGAACAGACCTACTGTAACATATATTACAGTAACACAGTGTTATCAGAACAGACCTACAGGTAACATATCTTACAGTAACACAGTGTTATCAGAACAGACCTACTGTAACATATCTTACAGTAACAAAGTGTTATCAGAACAGATCTACTGTAACATATCTTACAGTAACACAGTGTTATCAGAACAGATCTACTGTAACATATATTACAGTAACACAGTGTTATCAGAACAGATCTACTGTAACATATATTACAGTAACACAGTGTTATCAGAACAGACCTACTGTAACATATCTTACAGTAACACAGTGTTATCAGAACAGACCTACTGTAACATATCTTACAGTAACACAGTGTTATCAGAACAGATCTACTGTAACATATCTTACAGTAACACAGTGTTATCAGAACAGACCTACAGTAACATATCTTACAGTAACACAGTGTTATCAGAACAGACCTACAGTAACATATCTTACAGTAACACAGTGTTATCAGAACAGACCTACAGTAACATATCTTACAGTAACACAGTGTTATCAGAACAGACCTACTTTAACATATCTTACAGGAACACAGTGTTATCAGAACAGACCTACTGTAACATATCGTACAGTAACACAGTGTTATCAGAACAGACCTACTGTAACATATCTTACAGTAACACAGTGTTATCAGAACAGATCTACTGTAACATATCTTACAGTAACACAGTGTTATCAGAACAGACCTACAGTTACATATCTTACAGTAACACAGTGTTATCAGAACAGACCTACTTTAACATATCTTACAGTAACACAGTGTTATCAGAACAGACCTACTGTAACATATCTTACAGTAACACAGTGTTATCAGAACAGACCTACAGGTAACATATCTTACAGTAACACAGTGTTATCAGAACAGACCTACTTTAACATATCTTACAGGAACACAGTGTTATCAGAACAGATCTACTGTAACATATCTTACAGGAACACAGTGTTATCAGAACATACCTACAGTAACATATCTTACAGTAACACAGTGTTATCAGAACAGATCTACTGTAACATATCTTACAGTAACACAGTGTTATCAGAACAGACCTACAGTAACATATCTTACAGTAACAAAGTGTTATAAGAACAGACCTACTGTAACATATATTACAGTAACACAGTGTTATCAGAACAGACCTACAGGTAACATATCTTACAGTAACACAGTGTTATCAGAACAGACCTACTGTAACATATCTTACAGTAACAAAGTGTTATCAGAACAGATCTACTGTAACATATCTTACAGTAACACAGTGTTATCAGAACAGATCTACTGTAACATATATTACAGTAACACAGTGTTATCAGAACAGATCTACTGTAACATATCTTACAGTAACACAGTGTTATCAGAACAGACCTACTGTAACATATCTTACAGTAACACAGTGTTATCAGAACAGATCTACTGTAACATATCTTACAGTAACACAGTGTTATCAGAACAGACCTACTGTAACATATCTTACAGTAACACAGTGTTATCAGAACAGATCTACTGTAACATATCTTACAGTAACACAGTGTTATCAGAACAGATCTACTGTAACATATATTACAGTAACACAGTGTTATCAGAACAGATCTACTGTAACATATATTACAGTAACACAGTGTTATCAGAACAGATCTACTGTAACATATCTTACAGTAACACAGTGTTATCAGAACAGATCTACTGTAACATATCTTACAGTAACACAGTGTTATCAGAACAGACCTACTGTAACATATCTTACAGTAACACAGTGTTATCAGAACAGATCTACTGTAACATATCTTACAGTAACACAGTGTTATCAGAACAGATCTACTGTAACATATCTTACAGTAACACAGTGTTATCAGAACAGACCTACTGTAACATATCTTACAGTAACACAGTGTTATCAGAACAGATCTACTGTAACATATCTTACAGTAACACAGTGTTATCAGAACAGACCTACAGTAACATATCTTACAGTAACACAGTGTTATCAGAACAGACCTACAGTAACATATCTTACAGTAACACAGTGTTATCAGAACAGACCTACAGTAACATATCTTACAGTAACACAGTGTTATCAGAACAGACCTACTTTAACATATCTTACAGGAACACAGTGTTATCAGAACAGACCTACTGTAACATATCGTACAGTAACACAGTGTTATCAGAACAGACCTACTGTAACATATCTTACAGTAACACAGTGTTATCAGAACAGATCTACTGTAACATATCTTACAGTAACACAGTGTTATCAGAACAGACCTACAGTTACATATCTTACAGTAACACAGTGTTATCAGAACAGACCTACTTTAACATATCTTACAGTAACACAGTGTTATCAGAACAGACCTACTGTAACATATCTTACAGTAACACAGTGTTATCAGAACAGACCTACAGGTAACATATCTTACAGTAACACAGTGTTATCAGAACAGACCTACTTTAACATATCTTACAGGAACACAGTGTTATCAGAACAGATCTACTGTAACATATCTTACAGGAACACAGTGTTATCAGAACATACCTACAGTAACATATCTTACAGTAACACAGTGTTATCAGAACAGATCTACTGTAACATATCTTACAGTAACACAGTGTTATCAGAACAGACCTACAGTAACATATCTTACAGTAACAAAGTGTTATAAGAACAGACCTACTGTAACATATATTACAGTAACACAGTGTTATCAGAACAGACCTACAGGTAACATATCTTACAGTAACACAGTGTTATCAGAACAGACCTACTGTAACATATCTTACAGTAACAAAGTGTTATCAGAACAGATCTACTGTAACATATCTTACAGTAACACAGTGTTATCAAAACAGACCTACTGTAACATATCTTACAGTAACACAGTGTTATCAGAACAGACCTACTGTAACATATCTTACAGTAACACAGTGTTATCAGAACAGACCTACAGTAACATATCTTACAGTAACACAGTGTTATCAGAACAGACCTACTTTAACATATCTTACAGGAACACAGTGTTATCAGAACAGACCTACTGTAACATATCTTACAGGAACACAGTGTTATCAGAACAGATCTACTGTAACATATCTTACAGTAACACAGTGTTATCAGAACAGACCTACTGTAACATATCTTACAGTAACACAGTGTTATCAGAACAGACCTACAGTAACATATCTTACAGTAACACAGTGTTATCAGAACAGACCTACAGTAACATATCTTACAGTAACACAGTGTTATCAGAACAGACCTACTTTAACATATCTTACAGTAACACAGTGTTATCAGAACAGACCTACAGTTACATATCTTACAGTAACACAGTGTTATCAGAACAGACCTACTTTAACATATCTTACAGTAACACAGTGTTATCAGAACAGACCTACTGTAACATATCTTACAGTAACACAGTGTTATCAGAACAGACCTACAGGTAACATATCTTACAGTAACACAGTGTTATCAGAACAGACCTACTTTAACATATCTTACAGGAACACAGTGTTATCAGAACAGATCTACTGTAACATATCTTACAGGAACACAGTGTTATCAGAACATACCTACAGTAACATATCTTACAGTAACACAGTGTTATCAGAACAGATCTACTGTAACATATCTTACAGTAACACAGTGTTATCAGAACAGACCTACAGTAACATATCTTACAGTAACAAAGTGTTATAAGAACAGACCTACTGTAACATATATTACAGTAACACAGTGTTATCAGAACAGACCTACAGGTAACATATCTTACAGTAACACAGTGTTATCAGAACAGACCTACTGTAACATATCTTACAGTAACAAAGTGTTATCAGAACAGATCTACTGTAACATATCTTACAGTAACACAGTGTTATCAGAACAGATCTACTGTAACATATATTACAGTAACACAGTGTTATCAGAACAGATCTACTGTAACATATCTTACAGTAACACAGTGTTATCAGAACAGACCTACTGTAACATATCTTACAGTAACACAGTGTTATCAGAACAGATCTACTGTAACATATCTTACAGTAACACAGTGTTATCAGAACAGACCTACTGTAACATATCTTACAGTAACACAGTGTTATCAGAACAGATCTACTGTAACATATCTTACAGTAACACAGTGTTATCAGAACAGATCTACTGTAACATATATTACAGTAACACAGTGTTATCAGAACAGATCTACTGTAACATATATTACAGTAACACAGTGTTATCAGAACAGATCTACTGTAACATATCTTACAGTAACACAGTGTTATCAGAACAGATCTACTGTAACATATCTTACAGTAACACAGTGTTATCAGAACAGACCTACTGTAACATATCTTACAGTAACACAGTGTTATCAGAACAGATCTACTGTAACATATCTTACAGTAACACAGTGTTATCAGAACAGATCTACTGTAACATATCTTACAGTAACACAGTGTTATCAGAACAGACCTACTGTAACATATCTTACAGTAACACAGTGTTATCAGAACAGATCTACTGTAACATATCTTACAGTAACACAGTGTTATCAGAACAGACCTACAGTAACATATCTTACAGTAACACAGTGTTATCAGAACAGACCTACAGTAACATATCTTACAGTAACACAGTGTTATCAGAACAGACCTACAGTAACATATCTTACAGTAACACAGTGTTATCAGAACAGACCTACTTTAACATATCTTACAGGAACACAGTGTTATCAGAACAGACCTACTGTAACATATCGTACAGTAACACAGTGTTATCAGAACAGACCTACTGTAACATATCTTACAGTAACACAGTGTTATCAGAACAGATCTACTGTAACATATCTTACAGTAACACAGTGTTATCAGAACAGACCTACAGTTACATATCTTACAGTAACACAGTGTTATCAGAACAGACCTACTTTAACATATCTTACAGTAACACAGTGTTATCAGAACAGACCTACTGTAACATATCTTACAGTAACACAGTGTTATCAGAACAGACCTACAGGTAACATATCTTACAGTAACACAGTGTTATCAGAACAGACCTACTTTAACATATCTTACAGGAACACAGTGTTATCAGAACAGATCTACTGTAACATATCTTACAGGAACACAGTGTTATCAGAACATACCTACAGTAACATATCTTACAGTAACACAGTGTTATCAGAACAGATCTACTGTAACATATCTTACAGTAACACAGTGTTATCAGAACAGACCTACAGTAACATATCTTACAGTAACAAAGTGTTATAAGAACAGACCTACTGTAACATATATTACAGTAACACAGTGTTATCAGAACAGACCTACAGGTAACATATCTTACAGTAACACAGTGTTATCAGAACAGACCTACTGTAACATATCTTACAGTAACAAAGTGTTATCAGAACAGATCTACTGTAACATATCTTACAGTAACACAGTGTTATCAAAACAGACCTACTGTAACATATCTTACAGTAACACAGTGTTATCAGAACAGACCTACTGTAACATATCTTACAGTAACACAGTGTTATCAGAACAGACCTACAGTAACATATCTTACAGTAACACAGTGTTATCAGAACAGACCTACTTTAACATATCTTACAGGAACACAGTGTTATCAGAACAGACCTACTGTAACATATCTTACAGGAACACAGTGTTATCAGAACAGATCTA
This sequence comes from Salvelinus alpinus, assembly GCF_045679555.1. Taxonomy (NCBI): domain Eukaryota; kingdom Metazoa; phylum Chordata; class Actinopteri; order Salmoniformes; family Salmonidae; genus Salvelinus; species Salvelinus alpinus. Next base: position 38,683,217 of record NC_092107.1, read on the forward strand.
CTGTAACATATCTTACAGTAACACAGTGTTATCAGAACAGACCTACTGTAACATATCTTACAGTAACACAGTGTTATCAGAACAGACCTACAGTAACATATCTTACAGTAACACAGTGTTATCAGAACAGACCTACAGTAACATATCTTACAGTAACACAGTGTTATCAGAACAGACCTACTTTAACATATCTTACAGTAACACAGTGTTATCAGAACAGACCTACTTTAACATATCTTACAGTAACACAGTGTTATCAGAACAGACCTACAGTAACATATCTTACAGTAACACAGTGTTATCAGAACAGACCTACTTTAACATATCTTACAGTAACACAGTGTTATCAGAACAGATCTACTGTAACATATCTTACAGTAACACAGTGTTATCAGAACAGACCTACAGTAACATATCTTACAGTAACACAGTGTTATCAGAACAGACCTACAGTAACATATCTTACAGTAACACAGTGTTATCAGAACAGACCTACAGTAACATATCTTACAGTAACACAGTGTTATCAGAACAGATCTACTTTAACATATCTTACAGGAACACAGTGTTATCAGAACAGACCTACTGTAACATATAGTACAGTAACACAGTGTTATCAGAACAGACCTACTGTAACATATCTTACAGTAACACAGTGTTATCAGAACAGATCTACTGTAACATATCTTACAGTAACACAGTGTTATCAGAACAGACCTACAGTTACATATCTTACAGTAACACAGTGTTATCAGAACAGACCTACTTTAACATATCTTACAGTAACACAGTGTTATCAGAACAGACCTACTGTAACATATCTTACAGTAACACAGTGTTATCAGAACAGACCTACAGGTAACATATCTTACAGTAACACAGTGTTATCAGAACAGACCTACAGTAACATATCTTACAGTAACACAGTGTTATCAGAACAGACCTACTTTAACATATCTTACAGGAACACAGTGTTATCAGAACAGACCTACTGTAACATATAGTACAGTAACACAGTGTTATCAGAACAGACCTACTGTAACATATCTTACAGTAACACAGTGTTATCAGAACAGATCTACTGTAACATATCTTACAGTAACACAGTGTTATCAGAACAGACCTACAGTTACATATCTTACAGTAACACAGTGTTATCAGAACAGACCTACTTTAACATATCTTACAGTAACACAGTGTTATCAGAACAGACCTACTGTAACATATCTTACAGTAACACAGTGTTATCAGAACAGACCTACAGGTAACATATCTTACAGTAACACAGTGTTATCAGAACAGACCTACTTTAACATATCTTACAGGAACACAGTGTTATCAGAACAGATCTACTGTAACATATCTTACAGGAACACAGTGTTATCAGAACATACCTACAGTAACATATCTTACAGTAACACAGTGTTATCAGAACAGACCTACTGTAACATATCTTACAGTAACAAAGTGTTATCAGAACAGATCTACTGTAACATATCTTACAGTAACACAGTGTTATCAGAACAGATCTACTGTAACATATATTACAGTAACACAGTGTTATCAGAACAGATCTACTGTAACATATATTACAGTAACACAGTGTTATCAGAACAGATCTACTGTAACATATCTTACAGAAACACAGTGTTATCAGAACAGATCTACTGTAACATATCTTACAGTAACACAGTGTTATCAGAACAGATCTACTGTAACATATCTTACAGTAACACAGTGTTATCAGAACAGACCTACTGTAACATATCTTACAGTAACACAGTGTTATCAGAACAGATCTACTGTAACATATCTTACAGTAACACAGTGTTATCAGAACAGATCTACTGTAACATATCTTACAGTAACACAGTGTTATCAGAACAGACCTACTGTAACATATCTTACAGTAACACAGTGTTATCAGAACAGATCTACTGTAACATATCTTACAGTAACACAGTGTTATCAGAACAGACCTACAGTAACATATCTTACAGTAACACAGTGTTATCAGAACAGACCTACAGTAACATATCTTACAGTAACACAGTGTTATCAGAACAGACCTACAGTAACATATCTTACAGTAACACAGTGTTATCAGAACAGACCTACTTTAACATATCTTACAGGAACACAGTGTTATCAGAACAGACCTACTGTAACATATCGTACAGTAACACAGTGTTATCAGAACAGACCTACTGTAACATATCTTACAGTAACACAGTGTTATCAGAACAGATCTACTGTAACATATCTTACAGTAACACAGTGTTATCAGAACAGACCTACAGTTACATATCTTACAGTAACACAGTGTTATCAGAACAGACCTACTTTAACATATCTTACAGTAACACAGTGTTATCAGAACAGACCTACTGTAACATATCTTACAGTAACACAGTGTTATCAGAACAGACCTACAGGTAACATATCTTACAGTAACACAGTGTTATCAGAACAGACCTACTTTAACATATCTTACAGGAACACAGTGTTATCAGAACAGATCTACTGTAACATATCTTACAGGAACACAGTGTTATCAGAACATACCTACAGTAACATATCTTACAGTAACACAGTGTTATCAGAACAGATCTACTGTAACATATCTTACAGTAACACAGTGTTATCAGAACAGACCTACAGTAACATATCTTACAGTAACAAAGTGTTAAAAGAACAGACCTACTGTAACATATATTACAGTAACACAGTGTTATCAGAACAGACCTACAGGTAACATATCTTACAGTAACACAGTGTTATCAGAACAGACCTACTGTAACATATCGTACAGTAACAAAGTGTTATCAGAACAGATCTACTGTAACATATCTTACAGTAACACAGTGTTATCAGAACAGATCTACTGTAACATATATTACAGTAACACAGTGTTATCAGAACAGATCTACTGTAACATATCTTACAGTAACACAGTGTTATCAGAACAGACCTACTGTAACATATCTTACAGTAACACAGTGTTATCAGAACAGATCTACTGTAACATATCTTACAGTAACACAGTGTTATCAGAACAGACCTACTGTAACATATCTTACAGTAACACAGTGTTATCAGAACAGATCTACTGTAACATATCTTACAGTAACACAGTGTTATCAGAACAGATCTACTGTAACATATCTTACAGTAACACAGTGTTATCAGAACAGACCTACTGTAACATATCTTACAGTAACACAGTGTTATCAGAACAGATCTACTGTAACATATCTTACAGTAACACAGTGTTATCAGAACAGATCTACTGTAACATATCTTACAGGAACACAGTGTTATCAGAACAGACCTACTGTAACATATCTTACAGTAACACAGTGTTATCAGAACAAATATACTGTAACATATCTTACAGGAACACAGTGTTATCAGAACAGACCTACTGTAACATATCTTACAGTAACACAGTGTTATCAGAACAGACCTACTGTAACATATCTTACAGTAACACAGTGTTATCAGAACAGATCTACTGTAACATATCTTACAGTAACACAGTGTTATCAGAACAGACCTACAGTAACATATCTTACAGTAACACAGTGTTATCAGAACAGACCTACAGGTAACATATCTTACAGTAACACAGTGTTATCAGAACAGATCTACTGTAACATATCTTACAGGAACACAGTGTTATCAGAACAGACCTACAGTAACATATCTTACAGTAACACAGTGTTATCAGAACAGACCTACTGTAATTTATCTTACAGTAACACAGTGTTATCAGAACAGACCTACTGTAATTTATCTTACAGTAACACAGTGTTATCAGAACAGACCTACAGTAACATATCTTACAGTAACACAGTGTTATCAGAACAGACCTACTGTAATTTATCTTACAGTAACACAGTGTTTTCAGAACATACCTACAGTAACATATCTTACAGTAACACAGTGTTATCAGAACAGACCTACTGTAACATATCTTACAGGAACACAGTGTTATCAGAACAGACCTACAGTAACATATCTTACAGTAACACAGTGTTATCAGAACAGACCTACAGTAACATATCTTACAGGAACACAGTGTTATCAGAACAGACCTACAGTAACATATCTTACAGTAACACAGTGTTATCAGAACAGACCTACAGTAACATATCTTACAGTAACACAGTGTTATCAGAACAGACCTACAGTAATATATCTTACAGGAACACAGTGTTATCAGAACAGACCTACAGTAACATATCTTACAGTAACACAGTGTTATCAGAACAGACCTACAGTAACATATCTTACAGTAACACAGTGTTATCAGAACAGACCTACAGTAACATATCTTACAGTAACACAGTGTTATCAGAACAGATCTACTGTAACATATCTTACAGTAACACAGTGTTATCAGAACAGATCTACTGTAACATATCTTACAGTAACACAGTGTTATCAGAACAGATCTACTGTAACATATCTTACAGTAACACAGTGTTATCAGAACAGACCTACTGTAACATATCTTACAGTAACACAGTGTTATCAGAACAGACCTACTGTAACATATCGTACAGTAACACAGTAACACAGTAACACAGTCACACACGCACACACACACACACACACACACACACACACACACACACACACACTTCCACCCTCCTTCAACCCTCCTTCATCCGTATGCATAGATGAAACTTGTATCGATTTTTACTTTTACTTTCAAGGGATAATTTTTTTTATCCGTGCAGAGTTCTCTCCTCTTTGAAATGTCTTTCCTAAAGCTACACATATTATCCTACAGAATGACGATTGTTTAGAGCTGTGTTGGATTCTTAAAAAGCTGTTTGTTTATCAGAGCAAAAAGCGAAGTCACACTTGATTCAAAATGGCCGCCATTTTTATAGAAATGTGAAATCTGCAGGATATAAAAGCTTCTCTTTTAGAGGGGGATTGAGACTAACATTAGCATCATATCTTTACAGTCTGACTCCAATGCTGTTTCAGTCTCTTCTGTTTTCCATACATTCTCAAATGGACATTGAGGCTAAAATTGTGGTAGTCATCTTTAATAAAAATAATAAACTATCCAACTATAGTTGGAGACACATAACATGATTGAATAACATACTTTTGCAAGGCAGTAAAAGTCTTGGAGATTTTTTTTTTTTTTTTTTTACAATACATTCCTTGAAATGCCCAGATGTTGCCATGACTACTAATGCATAGTAACGTAATGGAGTTGTCTGTTGGTGTGGGTGCTCAATGTGACACACGATAGAGCTGCTACGATGGCCTTAGAGGTCTCATTAAACACTGCTAGACACAGATAACTATCTAATGAACCACTACAGATCCACACACGCACGGACATGCTCCTATGCACGTATACATGCATACACACATACACGTACACACATACACGTACACACACATATGCACACATACACACACACATACACACACATACACACACACATGTTAAAAGTGTCTTGCTAGCTTTCTCTCTCTTTCTCTTTTTCTCACACACAAACACATATACACACACACACGTACACACACGCAAACACACACACGCACCCACTGACACGCTAATGCAGAGACAACCACCTAATAGAGGGACAATAAGGGAGACTGATTAGGAGAATCAGATGTGTTTCTCAGCCTTCATTAAGCCACAGCTCAACAGATAAGATCCATGATGATACAAGAACACACATGGAAATGTCCAATACTAAATTACATCAACACAATTCTACGGATCTCACTGCACCAAAATATAGGATGGAAAACACACACACACACACTCACTTACACACTCACACACAGACACTGTCCAGCAGCTAGGGGTTATTGGGGGTCAGTTGAAAACAATGGTCTCAGAAAGAAGACAGGGCCAAATCAGAAATGGAGGGATGAGAAGAGAGGAGGATGGAGAGAGATGCAGATGGATGGAGAGAGATGCAGATTCAGATGTATGGAGAGAGATGCAGATGGATGGAGAGAAATGCAGATGGATGGAGAGAGATGCAGATGGATGGAGAGAGATGCAGATGGATGGAGAGAGATGCAGATTCAGATACATGGAGAGAGATGCAGATGTATGGAGAGAGATGCAGATGGATGGGGAGAGATGCAGATGGATGGAGAGAGATGCAGATGCATGGAGAGAGATGCAGATGTATGGAGAGAGATGCAGATGGATGGAGAGAGATGCAGATGGATGGAGAGAGATGCAGATGTATGGAGAGAGATGCAGATGGATGGAGAGAGATGCAGATTCAGATGGATGGAGAGAGATGCAGATGGATGGAGAGAGATGCAGATGGATGGAGAGAGATGCAGGAGGAGCATTACTGAGGAGCAGTAATACAGGAGAACTGAGGAGCAGTAATGCAGGAGAACTGAGGAGCTGTAATACAGGAGGACTGAGGAGCTGTAATACAGGAGAACTGAGGAGCAGTAATGCAGGAGGACTGAGGAGCAGTAATACAGGAGGACTGAGGAGCTGTAATACAGGAGGACTGAGGAGCTGTAATACAGGAGGACTGAGGAGCTGTAATACAGGAGGACTGAGGAGCTGTAATACAGGAGAACTGAGGAGCAGTAATGCAGGAGGACTGAGGAGCAGTAATGCAGGAGGACTGAGGAGCTGTAATACAGGAGAACTGAGGAGCTGTAATACAGGAGGACTGAGGAGCTGTAATACAGGAGAACTGAGGAGCTGTAATACAGGAGGACTGAGGAGCTGTAATACAGGAGAACTGAGGAGCTGTAATACAGGAGGACTGAGGAGCTGTAATACAGGAGAACTGAGGAGCTGTAATACAGGAGGACTGAGGAGCAGTAATACAGGAGGACTGAGGAGCAGTAATACAGGAGGACTGAGGAGCTGTAATACAGGAGGACTGAGGAGCAGTAATACAGGAGGACTGAGGATCAGTAATGCAGGAGGACTGAGGAGCAGTAATGCAGGAGGACTGAGGAGCTGTAATACAGGAGGACTGAGGAGCATTAATGCAGGAGGACTGAGGAGCTGTAATACAGGAGGACTGAGGAGCTGTAATACAGGAGGACTGAGGAGCTGTAATACAGGAGGACTGAGGAGCTGTAATGCAGGAGGACTGAGGAGCTGTAATACAGGAGGACTGAGGAGCTGTAATACAGGAGGACTGAGGAGCTGTAATACAGGAGGACTGAGGAGCTGTAATACAGGAGGACTGAGGAGCTGTAATACAGGAGGACTGAGGAGCAGTAATACAGGAGAACTGAGGAGCTGTAATACAGGAGGACCGTTGAGCAGTAATACAGGAGAATAGGATGAAATTCTTAGTAGAGTTGTGCACAGCTTTGATTACCTCTATCGGTTATTAGGCTATACCTGCTGGCCTGAGAGAGAGGGGGATGAGAAAGGGAGACAAGGAGCGAGGGGGAGAGGAGAGAGAGAGAGAGAGACAGAGAGACAGAGAGAGAGAGAGAGAGAGAGAGAGAGAGAGAGAGAGAGAGAGAGAGAGAGAGAGAGAGAGAGAGAGAGAGAGAGAGAGAGAGAGAGAGAGAGAGAGAGAGAGAGAGAGAGAGAGAGAGAGAGAGAGAGAGAGAGAGAGAGAGAGAGAGAAAATATGTGTTTAAAAGTTGCAATTTGGTGACTGTTTCCGAATGTGTGTGCACTTTCTTGTGGACATACGTGAGAGTGGACATACGTGAGAGTGGACAAACGTGAGAGTGGACATACGTGAGAGTGGACATACGTGAGAGTGGACATACGTGAGAGTGGACATACTTGAGAGTGGACATACGTGAGAGTGGACATACTTGAGAGTGGACATACGTGAGAGTGGACATACGTGAGAATGGACATACGTGAAAGTGGACATACGTGAGAGTGGACATACTTGAGAGTGGACATACGTGAGAGTGGACATACGTGAGAGTGGACATACGTGAGAGTAGACATACGTGAGAGTGGACATACGTGAGAGTGGACATACGTGAGAGTGGACATACGTCAGTGTGGACATACGTGAGAGTGGACATACGTGAGAGTGACATACGTGAGAGTGGACATACGTGAGAGTGGACATACGTGAGAGTGACATACGTGAGAGTGGACATACGTGAGAGTGGACATACGTCAGTGTGGACATACGTGAGAGTGACATACGTCAGTGTGGACATACGTGAGAGTGGACATACGTGAGAGTGGACATACGTGAGAGTGGACATACGTCAGTGTGGACATACGTGAGAGTAGACATACGTGAGAGTGACATATGTGAGAGTGGACATACGTGAGAGTGGACATACGTGAGAGTGACATACGTGAGAGTGGACATACGTGAGAGTGGACATACGTGAGAGTGGACATACGTGAGAGTGGACATACGTGAGAGTGGACATACGTCAGTGTGGACATACGTGAGAGTGGACATACGTGAGAGTGACATATGTGAGAGTTTGTTTTTGTATCCATTGATTCGCTGTCGGGTTTTGTTTCTCGCCTCAATGTGCTTGACTCTGTGTCGTGTGTGTGTCAATAATGTAGTGCTGCTCTACTTTAAAAGAATTGCCTACTGTTACCCTGCAGTCCAAGTTATGTTCATAAAACTCAACTAAGGTTTTATTAAAGGATATTACTATTGCACAAAACAAGTTTGGAAACTTCAGCACAGCAAAATACACTGAGTTCAAGTTATGATGCAAATACTGCAATTTGTGGTTTAACCTCAAGAGCCTCAAGAAATATCCTCTACCAGCTCTAACTGAAAGCCAGCCAGGTTCCTGCGGGACTTCAGGCCCTTTAAGAGGGCCTAACTCTCTTCCAGAGGCCCGGCTAATATTCCAGCATGCTCTAGTGGCCCAGCGGGTGTCCTCAAAGCTGCCCAAAGTGGTGGCCGGCGAGAAGCCCATTGCCAAGCAACTCAAGTGTGTGTGTGTGTGTGTGTTTGTGTGTGTGTGTGTGTGTGTGTGTGTGTGTGTGTGTGTGTGTGTGTGTGTGTGTGTGTGTGTGTGTGTGTGTGTGTGTGTGTGTGTGTGTGTGTGTAAGCGTGTGTAGGGATGAAATTAAAACCACACAGACCGGGCTAATGGAGAGTTCAGACACACACACACACACACAAACACACAGCTCCCGGC
>NC_092107.1:38694842-38764842 GCF_045679555.1 Salvelinus alpinus
ATTGTGCTGCTGTCCTGGGGCTCTGTGGGGTGTGTTTGTGTTTGTGAACAGAGCCTCAGGACCAGCTTGCTTAGGGGACTCTTCTCCAGGTTCATCTCTCTGTAGGTGATGGCTTTGTTATGGAAGGTTTGGGAATCGCTTCCTTTTAGGTGGTTGTAGAATTTAACGGCTCTTTTCTGGATTTTGATAATTAGTGGGTATCGTCCTAATTCTGCTCTGCATGCATTATTTGGTGTTCTACGTTGTACACGGAGGATATTTTTGCAGAATTCTGCATGCAGAGTCTCAATTTGGTGTTTGTCCCATTTTGTGAAATCTTGGTTGGTGAGCGGACCCCAGACCTCACAACCATAAAGGGCAATGGGCTCTATGACTGATTCAAGTATTTTTAGCCAGATCCTAATTGGTATGTTGAAATTTATGTTCCTTTTGATGGCATAGAATGCCCTTCTTGCCTTGTCTCTCAGATCGTTCACAGCTTTGTGGAAGTTACCTGTGGTGCTGAGGTTTAGGCCGAGGTATGTATAGTTTTTTGTGTGCTCTAGGGCAACGGTGTCTAGATGGAATTTGTGGTCCTGGCGACTGGACCTTTTTTGGAACACCATTATTTTGGTCTTACTGAGATTTACTGTCAGGGCCCAGGTCTGACAGAATCTGTGCAGAAGATCTAGGTGCTGCTGTAGGCCCTCCTTGGTTGGTGACAGAAGCACCAGATCATCAGCAAACAGTAGACATTTGACTTCGGATTCTAGTAGGGTGAGGCCAGGTGCTGCAGACTGTTCTAATGCCCTCGCCAATTCGTTGATATACAGTGGGGAGAACAAGTATTTGATACACTGCCGATTTTGCAGGTTTTCCTACTTACAAAGCATGTAGAGGTCTGTAATTTTTATCATAGGTACACTTCAACTGTGAGAGACGGAATCTAAAACAAAAATCCCGAAAATCACATTGTATGATTTTTAAGTAATTAATTTGCATTTTATTGCATGACATAAGTATTTGATACATCAGAAAAGCAGATCTTAATATTTGGTACAGAAACCTTTGTTTGCAATTACAGAGATCATACGTTTCCTGTAGTTCTTGACCAGGTTTGCACACACTGCAGCAGGGATTTTGGCCCACTCCTCCATACAGATCTTCTCCAGATCCTTCAGGTTTCGGGGCTGTCGCGGGGCTATACGGACTTTCAGCTCCCTCCAAAGATTTTCTATTGGGTTCAGGTCTGGAGACTGGCTAGGCCACTCCAGGACCTTGAGATGCTTCTTACGGCGCCACTCCTTAGTTGCCCTGGCTGTGTGTTTCGGGTCGTTGTCATGCTGGAAGACCCAGCCACGACCCATCTTCAATGCTCTTACTGAGGGAAGGAGGTTGTTGGCCAAGATCTCGCGATACATGGCCCCATCCATCCTCCCCTCAATACGGTGCAGTCATCCTGTACCCTTTGCAGAAAAGCATCCCCAAAGAATGATGTTTCCACCTCCATGCTTCACGGTTGGGATGGTGTTCTTGGGGTTGTACTCATCCTTCTTCTTCCTCCAAACACAGCGAGTGGAGTTTAGACCAAAAAGCTCTATTTTTGTCTCATCAGACCACATGACCTGCTCCCATTCCTCCTCTGGATCATCCAGATGGTCATTGGCAAACTTCAGACGGGCCTGGACATGCGCTGGCTTGAGCAGGTGGACCTTGCGTGCGCTGCAGGATTTTAATCCATGACGGTGTAGTGTGTTACTAATGGTTTTCTTTGAGACTGTGGTCCCAGCTCTCTTCAGGTCATTGACCAGGTCCTGCCGTGTAGTTCTGGGCTGATAACTCACCTTCCTCATGATCATTGATGCCCCACGAGGTGAGATCTTGCATGGAGCCCCAGACCGAGGGTGATTGACCGTCATCTTGAACTTCTTCCATTTTCTAATAATTGCGCCAACAGTTGTTGCCTTCTCACCAAGCTGCTTGCCTATTGTCCTGTAGCCCATCCCAGCCTGTTGCATGTCTACAATTTTATCCCTGATGTCCTTATACAGCTCTCTGGTCTTGGCCATTGTGGAGAGGTTGGAGTCTGTTTGATTGAGTGTGTGGACAGGTGTTTTTTATACAGGTAACGAGTTCAAACAGGTGCAGTTAATACAGGTAATGAGTGGAGAACAGGAGGGCTTCTTAAAGAAAAACTAACAGGTCTGTGAGAGCCGGAATTCTTACTGGTTGGTAGGTGATCAAATACTTATGTCATGCAATAAAATACAAATTAATTACTTAAAAATCATACAATGTGATTTTCTGGATTTTTGTTTTAGATTCCGTCTCTCACAGTTGAAGTGTACCTATGATAAAAATTACAGACCTCTACATGCTTTGTAAGTAGGAAAACCTGCAAAATCGGCAGTGTATCAAATACTTGTTCTCCCCACTGTATATGTTGAAGAGGGTGGGGCTTAAGCTGCATCCCTGTCTCACCCCACGACCCTGTGTGAAGAAATGTGTGTGTTTTTTGCCAATTTTAACCGCACACTTGTTGTTTGTGTACATGGATTTTATAATGTCGTATGTTTTACCCCCAACACCACTTTCCATCAATTTGTATAGCAGACCCTCATGCCAAATTGAGTCGAAGGCTTTTTTGAAATCAACAAAGCATGAGAAGACTTTGCCTTTGTTTTGGTTTGTTTGGTTGTCAATTAGGGTGTGTAGGGTGAATACATGGTCTGTTGTACGGTAATTTGGTAAAAAGCCAATTTGACATTTGCTCAGTACATTGTTTTCATTGAGGAAATGTACGAGTCTGCTGTTAATGATAATGCAGAGTATTTTCCCAAGGTTACTGTTGACGCATATTCCACGGTAGTTATTGGGGTCAAATTTGTCTCCACTTTTGTGGATTGGGGTGATCAGTCCTTGGTTCCAAATATTGTGGAAGATGCCAGAGCTAAGGACGATGTTAAAGAGTTTTAGTATAGCCAATTGGAATTTGTTGTCTGTATATTTGATCATTTCATTAAGGATACCATCAACACCACAGGCCTTTTTGGGTTGGAGGGTTTTTATTTTGTCCTGTAACTCGTTCAAGGTAATTGGAGAATCCAGTGGGTTCTGGTAGTCTTTAATAGTTGATTCAAGGATTTGTATTTGATCATGTATATGTTTTTGCTCTTTATTCTTTGTTATAGAGCCAAAAAGATTGGAGAAGTGGTTTACCCATACATCTCCATTTTGGATAGATAGTTCTTCGTGTTGTTGTTTGTTTAGTGTTTTCCAATTTTCCCAGAAGTGGTTAGAGTCTATGGATTGTTCAATTACATTGAGCTGATTTCTGACGTGCTGTTCCTTCTTTTTCCGTAGTGTATTTCTGTATTGTTTTAGTGATTCACCATAGTGAAGGCGTAGACTCAGGTTTTCCGGGTCTCTATGTTTTTGGTTGGACAGGTTTCTCAATTTATTTCTTAGATTTTTGCATTCGTCATCAAACCATTTGTCATTGTTGTTCATTTTCTTCGGTTTACTATTTGAGATTTTTAGGTTTGATAGGGAAGCGGAGAGGTCAAATATACTGTTAAGATTTTCTACTGCCAAGTTTACACCTTCACTATTGCAGTGGAACGTTTTACCCAGGAAGTTGTCTAAAAGGGATTGAATTTGCTGTTGTCTAATTGTTTTTTGGTAGGTTTCCAAACTGCATTCCTTCCATCTATAGCATTTCTTAATGTTACTCAGTTCCTTTGGCTTTGATGCCTCATGATTGAGTATTGCTCTGTTCAAGTAGACTGTGATTTTGCTCTCTCTCTCTCTCTCTCTCTCTCTCTCTCTCTCTCTCTTTCTCAATTAAATTAAATTAAATTCAAAGGGCTTCATTGACATGGAAACATATGTTTACGTTGCCATGCAAGTTAAATAGATAATAAACAAAAGTGAAATAAACAATCAGAAATAAAAATTTAACATTACATTCACAAAAGTTTCTAAATAAATGTATCTCTCTCTCTCTCAATCTCTTTCTCTCTCTATTTCTCTAAGGTTTGTGTTTTTTATGAGTATACATTTTGATGACTGTAGTGTTTGGTGTACGAGATGACCGTGGGAGGGAGAGAGGGAGGGAGAGAGGGAGGGAGAGAAAGAAGAAGGGAGCGAGATAGGAAGGCGGAGGGGAGAGGCAGAGAGAGGGGTAGAGATTTGCAAACAAATTGAATAACTAGCCTGCAGAATGGAATCAGTTTCATGGCTTTAGAATTGCTCACCTCACTTAAGAGAGAGAGAGAGAGGGAGCATGGGAGAGAGAAAGAGAGAGAGAGAGAGAGAGGGAGCATGGGAGAGAGAAAGAGAGAGAAAGAGAGAGAGAGGGAGCATGGGAGAGATGGAGAAAGCGAGGGAATAAAATAGAAACTGTATATTAAAGATGTGGAGAGAAATGTAAATGTGTCTCATCAATTTCAGCTGGGGTCGTTATCAGGCAGACATAAGACTGACACAATATCAAATGCATAGACCGTAGCTGAGAGAGAAAGAGAGAGCGAGAGAGTGAATGTGTCTGTGTGTCTGTGTGTCTGTGTGTGTTTAATTCCCCCTCTAACAAATGATGGCCTAATGATGTTTAATGGCCTTTTAATTTGGTGTTACCAACAGAAACAAGCCTGGGGCGGAGAGATGGAAGTATGCATGATGTTTCTTATTGATAGTTTAATTGATCGTTGATTGTTTCTCATGGCTACAGTGCTGCTAAATGATCACATGATCTCAGAACGCTCTAAGTACAATCAACAACGGCGCTCTGTCCGTCCGTCTGTCCGTCCGTCTGTCTGTAGACAAGGACACATAGTAACATAAACACTTCAGATAAATACACAACCCCACATCATCCGTGTTATCCTGGAAACATGAGTGAGTGGTTGAAGGACTGTGTGTCTCGGTGTTTACCTTGGGTAAGAGTAGGATTTGTCAAGCTTCCACAATAACACACTTGAAGCTTCAACCTTGCATCCTGCTGAAGTGAAGTCATAAACATTGCCCTGGCTGTGTTTGTGTTTTCGTGTGTTAGTGAGAGCAGAGAGGCAAGAGTGATGTCATATTTCCTGTAATTATCTCAGGTGCTGGCCTAATGATTCCTTCCTGTTTAAAATGGAATAAAGATGATGACTGGTAACTGAGGCAATGTGATTGCCTGGGAATAGGGCTGATGTCGTGGGCTTGATTAGTTGCTGCTCGGAAGTCAGATGACAGATGACCTTGGTGGGCCACGTCTGTCTGTCTGTCTGTCTGTCTGTCTGTCTGTCTGTCTGTCTGTCTGTCTGTCTGTCTGTCTGTCTGTCTGTCTGTCTGTCTGTCTGTCTGTCTGTCTGTCTGTCTGTCTGTCTGTCTGTCTGTCTGTCTGTCTGTCTGCCTGCCTGTCTTTCTCTCTCTTTCTTTCTCTGTCTCTCTCCCTCTCTGTCTCTCTCTCTGTATCTCTCTTTCAATTCAATTAAATTCCATTTGTTTCATTGGCATGATGTGACAATGTACATATTGCCGAAAAGATTAAGTGATTCATTTACAATATTAACATAATTCAAATAGTAATAATCAAGATTGAAAATGGGACAATCAGTAACAACAATAATCAAGGGTAAAATAACCATACAATAGACAATAACAATAACAATAAGCATAGAGGACATGTGCAGGTTGGTTGGTCTGTCAGACACTGTCCATCATTTTATGGCAGGCAGCAATGTAGTGCGCTGCCAACCCACAGCTCTCTGCGTCCTCCCCCAACAGGACGGGTAGTCTACTCTCATCAGAGAGGTCTTTGTAACCTATAATAAGGTTCAAAATTGGGGAAATGACACTCTCTAATTGTTTTATATTTTTTTACATTTTGTCAGGAAATGCAGCTCCGTCTCAGGTTCTGCTGTTGTGCAGTGGTTGCACAGCCTTTCCTCTACAGGGAGCCAGGTTTTCCTGTGTCCACCCTTCTCAATGGCAAGGCTGTGCTCACTGAGCCTGTACTTTGTCAAGGTTTTTCTAAGGTTTTGATCAGAAACCATGGTCAAATAGTTAGCCACGGTGTACTGTCGATTTAGGGCCAGATAGCACTGCATTTTGCTTTGTGTTTGTGCTTGTGTTTCCCAATAAGCAATGTAGTTTTGTTTTGACTGTGTTGTAATTTGGTTTATTCTGATTGATTGGATGTTCTGGTCCTGAGGCTTCAGTGTGTTAGTAGAACAGGTTTGTGAACTCAGCCCCAGGACCAGCTGGATGAGGGGACTCTTTTCTTTGCTCAGCTCTTGGCATTGCAGGGCTTGGCAGTGATATGAGAGGGGGTCACTGTATTTTAGATGTTTACAAAACTGAATTGCTCTTTTTTAAGTTTTTATTATTAGTGGATATTGACATAATTTTGCCCTGCATGCATTGTTTGTAGTTTTCTTCTGGACATGTAGGAGAATCTTACAAAACTCTACATGCAGGGTTTCAATGGGGTGTTTATCCCATTGGGTGGAATCTTGTTTGCAAGTGGTCCCCACACCGTGCTGCCATGATGTGCAATTGGTTCAATGACATATTCAATTACTTTTCTCCAAATTTTAATAGGTATTTCAATTTGAATTAGCTTTTTAATGGCGTGGGCCCAGGTCTGGCAGTACTGCTCTAGCAGGTCCAGGCTCTGCTGTAGGCCATGTGCTGTGGGTGACAGCAGGCACAGGTCATCTGCGAAGAGTAGGCGTTTAACCTCTGAATTGTGGAGACGAACACCAGGGGCTGAAGATTTTTCTAGAATAGTGGCCAATTTGTTGATGTAAAGGCCCCGACCCAGGTTAAATAATTATGTTATTTTCTTGACAATTTAAATGCTGCACGTATTACCAGTATCCATTGATTTAATTATGTCATATGTTTTACCCCCTACACCACTTTCAATAACTTTGTAGAACAGTCCTGCATGCCAAATAGAATCAAATGCTTTTTGGAAGTCGATAAAGCAAGTGTATATTTAGTTTTTCTATCAGGGGTGTAGGGTGTAAATATGATGTAAATATGACGTAAGTGTGATGTTTTGGTATACATCCAATTTGTATTTTACTCAAGACATTGTACTTATTCAGGAAGTTTAGAACTCTTACATTTATAATACTACAGAAAACCTTCCCCAGGTTAGTGTTCACACAAATGCCTCTAATTGTTAGGGTCAAATTTGTCTCCGTTCTTAAAGATTGGGGTTACGAGTCCCTGATTCCAGATGACAGGGACATAACCTACACTCAGGATCAAATTAAACCGTTTTAATACAGCCAATTGGAGCTTTGCACCAGTGAATTTGAGCATATTCTCTCTCTCTCTCTGTCTCTCTCTGTCTCTCTCTCTCTCTCTGTCTCTCTCTCTCTATGTCTCTCTCTCTCTCTGTCTCTCTCTCTCTGTCTCTCTCTCTCTCTGTCTCTCTCTCTCTCTGTCTCTCTCTCTCTCTGTCTCTCTCTCTCTCTGTCTCTCTCTCTCTCTGTCTCTCTCTCTCTCTGCTGTCTCTCTCTGCTGTCTCTCTGCTGTCTCTCTCTGCTGTCTCTCTCTGCTGTCTCTCTCTGCTGTCTCTCTCTGCTGTCTCTCTCTGTTGTCTCTCTCTGCTGTCTCTCTCTTCTCTCTCTCTCTCTCTCTCTCTCTCTCTCTCTCTCTCTCTCTCTCTCTCTCTCTCTCTCTCTCTCTCTCTCTCTCTCTCTCTCTCTCTCTCTCTCTCTCTCTCTCTCTCTCTCTCTGTCTCTGTCTCTGTCTCTGTCTCTGTCTCTCTCTCTGTCTCTGTCTCTCTCTCTGTCTCTCTCTCTGTCTCTCTCTCTGTCTCTCTCTGTCTCTCTCTGTCTCTCTCTGCTCTCTCTCTCTCTGTCTCTTTCTCTCTCTCTGTCTGTCTCTTTCTGCTGTCTCTCTCTCTCTCTGTCTCTTTCTGCTGTCTCTCTCTCTCTCTGTCTCTCTCTCTCTCTGTCTCTCTCTCTCTCTGTCTCTCTCTCTCTCTGTCTCTCTCTCTCTCTGTCTCTCTCTCTCTCTGCTGTCTCTCTCTGCTGTCTCTCTGCTGTCTCTCTCTGCTGTCTCTCTCTGCTGTCTCTCTCTGCTGTCTCTCTCTGCTGTCTCTCTCTGTTGTCTCTCTCTGCTGTCTCTCTCTTCTCTCTCTCTATCTCTCTCTCTCTCTCTCTCTCTCTCTCTCTCTCTCTCTCTCTCTCTCTCTCTATCTCTCTCTCTCTCTCTCTCTCTCTCTCTCTCTCTCTCTCTCTCTCTCTCTCTCTCTCTCTGTCTCTGTCTCTGTCTGTCTCTGTCTCTGTCTCTGTCTCTGTCTCTCTCTCTGTCTCTCTCTCTGTCTCTCTCTCTGTCTCTCTCTGTCTCTCTCTGTCTCTCTCTGCTCTCTCTCTCTCTGTCTCTTTCTCTCTCTCTGTCTGTCTCTTTCTGCTGTCTCTCTCTCTCTCTGTCTCTTTCTGCTGTCTCTCTCTCTCTCTGTCTCTCTCTGTCTCTGTCTCTTTCTCTCTCTCTGTCTCTTTCTCTCTCTGTCTCTCTCTGTCTCTTTCTCTCTCTCTGTCTCTTTCTCTCTCTGTCTCTCTCTGTCTCTTTCTCTCTCGGTCTCAGTCTTACTCTGTCTTTCTATTTTCATCACATTCTTATATCTTACCTCTTTCTTTCTCTGTTGCCTTAATATATTTTTTTTTTTTTCATGAACTCTTAGCTCTTCAAATCAGCCTCTATCCTTTCATCTCCTGTTCTCCATTATCCTTTATGATTCTCTCTCTCTCTCTCTCTGTCTCTGTCTCTGTCTGTCTCTGTCTCTGTCTCTGTCTCTGTCTCTCTCTCTGTCTCTCTCTCTGTCTCTCTCTCTGTCTCTCTCTGTCTCTCTCTGTCTCTCTCTGCTCTCTCTCTCTCTGTCTCTTTCTCTCTCTCTGTCTGTCTCTTTCTGCTGTCTCTCTCTCTCTCTGTCTCTTTCTGCTGTCTCTCTCTCTCTCTGTCTCTCTCTCTCTCTCTCTCTCTCTCTCTCTCTCTGTCTCTCTCTCTCTCTCTCTCTCTCTCTCTCTCTCCCTCTCTCCCTCTCTAAAATTAATTTGCGTGTTCTTGTAAATTGGTTCTTAGTGACTATTGTCACTTGTGACTGCTGTATGTAATTAGAGAGAATAATGGAAAAAATATGATTTAATATCTCATTAACAGAAACATTTCAATTTACACAGAACCACTCAACACCACAGAACCAGCTCTGTGTGTGTGAATGCATAAGTGCATGCGTGTGTGTGTGTGTGTGCGTGCATGTGCGTTCATGTGTGAGTGTTTGTGTGTGTGTGTGTATGTGCGTGTGTGCGTGTGTGCACGTGTGTGTGTGTGTGTGTGTCGAGATTAATCAGCCCCTCATGTTGATGAACAGATAATATACTGTATGACTGTATAGTATAACAATAACAGTGGCATGTTCAAAAACAACATCTTTCAATACTTCTACAAATCAATAGTTAGTTAGCAAAACACAACATGTTTCATACTATTATGTTGTTGGAACATTTCTCCACAGAACAACAGACTATCTCTTCCTTAATGGATGTTAGTGGGAGACCTACAGTTGTAGTAAAAATACGAAGAAGAAGAAGAAGCAGAAGAAGAAGAAGAAGCAGAAGAAGAAGAAGAAGCAGAAGAAGAAGAAGCAGAAGAAGAAGCAGAAGAAGAAGAAGAAGAAGCAGAAGAAGAAGAAGAAGAAGAAGCAGAAGAAGAAGAAGCAGAAGAAGAAGAAGAAGCAGAAGAAGAAGAAGAAGAAGAGGAAGCAGAAGAAGAAGAAGAAGAAGAAGAAGCAGAAGAAGAAGAAGAAGAAGAAGAAGCAGAAGACGAAGAAGCAGAAGAAGAAGAAAAAGCAGAAGAATGGTACTTCTCCCTCTTCTCTCTGAGACCTCCCTCCATTCCTGTCTCTCTCTCCCTCCCTCTGTTTTCTGTAACACAGTTTAATAGCCACTATGGCTCTCTCCTCAGACAGACCTCCTCAGACAGACCTTCTCAGACAGACCTTCTCAGGCAGACCTTCTCAGGCAGACCTTCTCAGACAGTTCTCCTCAGACAGTTCTCCTCAGACAGTTCTCCTCAGACAGTCCTCCTCAGACAGTCCTCCTCAGACAGTCATCCACATACAGTCCTCATCAGACAGTCCTCCTCAGACAGTTATCCTCAGACAGTCCTCCGCAGACAGTCCTCCTCAGACAGTCCTCCTCAGACAGTCCTCCTCAGACAGTCCTCCTCAGACAGTCATCCACATACAGTCCTCATCAGACAGTCCTCCTCAGACAGTCCTCCTCAGACAGTTATCCTCAGACAGTCCTCCTCAGACAGTCGCCATGTAGTCGTATTTGTTGTCGTTGTCGCAGATCATATTTAGCCAGGCACTCAGCCATGGCAGGATCCTATCCGCTAAGACAACCAAGAAACACAAAACACATCAAACACACTGAAAGATATGTGCACACTTTCACTGAATACAGCACAGACCAAACATACACATTATCAAAGCCTCCGCAAACAATCATACACGCACGCACACACACACACACACACACACACACACACACACACACATACACGCACGCACGCACACACACAAATGATGTACATCTCATGCGTTTAATCTCATGTGAGTGTATCATGTCAGTTCATGTCTATTCCTTTTTGTTTCCTTCTCTCAGAGAGGCGCTGACAGGCTTTTGTTAAGACAGATCACAGCGTATGAACACAGGAGCAGGCATGTGTGGAGACACGGGAGAGACAGCTCATCACGCCTCACTGTGTTCTAACTAATCAGCCTGGCAGTAAAACACTCACTGAACACTGAACACTCCTGTGGAAAAAAGAAGAGAATATGGTTTTCACTCTTGGCCCTGGAGAGCTTGATTTGATTTGATATGAAGTCACCCGTGATACAAGTCAGTATTCGATGTCCATCCATGTCTGAGGACGTCGGGAGATGAAGTGGAAACTGGCCACTAGGGGCAACAGTTTGCACCGTTACCTTCAAGTAGGTTTTGGTTTTGCTAGGATGTTGTGGATGGGGATGGTGGCTAGACATTAGCATTGGCCTCTGATTCCTAAGGTTGAAAGTTCAAATCTAGTGATAGAAGTTGTTTTTGATATATTTGTTTTTAAGCCTATCGCAAACCTTGAAAAATATGAGTTAATGCCTAAACTGAACCTTAAACACTTTGAAATTTGACGTTTGGAACAACTTTGAAATTGTATGTTTGAGAACCACAGTCCCACTGATGTGAGACTTTGAGAGCTGTTTGGGAGAACTACAGGATGAGCCTGAGATTATAGGTGCACGCACGCACGCACGCACGCACGCACGCACGCACACACACACACACACACACACACACACATACACTCACACACACACACACACACACAGAGGACATTATC
This sequence comes from Salvelinus alpinus, assembly GCF_045679555.1. NCBI lineage: Eukaryota > Metazoa > Chordata > Actinopteri > Salmoniformes > Salmonidae > Salvelinus > Salvelinus alpinus. The sequence goes on from NC_092107.1 coordinate 38,706,225, forward strand.
CTCCCTCCTGCTAAGAAGCTGTCTGTGTGTATCTGATGGATCGATGGTTGGCAGAGAGGATGGATTGTTGAACCCCACAGCTCTACCAACAGGGCCCAGATCCACAAAGCATCTCAGAAAAAGGTTCTAGGAATCCTGTTAAAACCTGTTTTAAGACAACAACAATTCCCAGCTCAGAGTAGGTTTTAGCAGTAGGTGTTAAGACACTGCCCAGACAAAGTCTGAGCCAGGAGTAAAATCAACTGTAACAAGTTTATCTCAGCTGGTCATCACAACAGTTTGAGGTACCGCAAAGAGAAGATAGTGTTGATGCTCATTGACATTTTGCAAATGATGGGGATTAACCAATCGTGATGAGACGTCGCCAGGTTCTGCGTTCTTCAGAAAGCTTCAGTGAATTTGACAGTATAACAAATGGTAAAACGCTTTATCTAATTTTCACCTGACACAATCTATTAGCCTACTCTTAATTCTTGGCTAATATTTTGCCATGCATAATAAAATACAAAAAATATTATTCTGATTTTTGATAATTATACCTTTATATCAAGATGTATTTCACTCTTGTTTAACAACTAAATCTAAATCACTTTGGAACAGTTGGCATAAAATCCCTTGCCGATATTGCTGAATAAAATGTTTGAAAGATCTAACATTTTTATCAAACACAATCAAAGTTAACATAGGCCCTAGCTGCCTTCCATTGCCCAACTTATAGTCATGAACTATGCTTAAAAATATGCTTATATTTTTTGAATAAAGTGATATTGCGCTCCAAAGGGTTAATTTGAAATAAGAGGATCATTAAATAATCAACAGCATGTACAGTCGGTCTAGAGATCATACGGAAATATCCAAACATTCTTTCAACACATTTCAGGAAAGTGACTGATCTTAATATTATCAAGACACCTGCTGGTAAGAACAGCTCACGAGGTCACCTAAATATCTGTCGACTAGGTGGGACTCTTATGACTAAAGAGGCTTTATGCATAGCTTTTATTTTGACCCAAAAGTGTAGGAGTAAAATGTCTCTATTCTGAGTAAAACGTCTCTGTTCTCAGCAGTTACAACCAAATGTTCTAGTCTGAGAGGCTTTGTGGATACGTCCCTAATCTCCAAAATGGTGGATCTGCTCTGTCAGTCCGTCCGTCCGTCAGTCCGTCCGCCCACCCGTCTGTCAGTCCGTCCGCCCACCCGCCTGTCAGTCCATCTGTCAGTCCGTCTGTCCTCCCACCCACTCGTCCGACCGTCTGCCTGCCGCCCACCTGTAAGTCTGTCCATCAGTCCGTCCGCCCACCCGCCTGCCAGTCCGTCCACCCATCTGCCTGTCAGTCGGTCTATCAGTCCATCCGCCCACCCGCCTTGTCAGCCCATTCGTCCACCCGCATGTCAGTCCGTCCATCAGTCTGTCCGTCCGCCTGCCTGTCAGTCCACCCGCCCGCCAGCCTGTCAGTCCATCCGTCCACCCACCTGTCTGTTCGTCCATCCGCCCACCCACCTGTTAGTCCGCCCGCCTGTCAGTTCGTCCGTCTGTTAGTCTGTCCGTCTGCCCACCCGCCTGTTAGTATGTCCGTCTGTCCGTCCGCTCACCTGCCTGTCTGTCCGACCGCCCGCCCGCCTGTCAGTCCGTCCGCCCACCCACCTGTCAGTCCGTCCGTCCGCCCACCTGTCTGTCCGTCCGCTCACCTGTCTGTCCGTCCGTCCGCCCACCCACCTCTCAGTCCGTCCGTCCGCCCACCCGTCTGTCAGTCCGTCCATCCGTATGTCTCCATTCTCTTTTCTTTCTTCTGTTCTCCAGTTCTGTTTAATTGTTCAGGTTTGAAAAGTGACAAAGTTGAGATCTATCTCCCATCTCTTTCTCTCTGCCTTTCCTTCCATTGTGTCTCCCCATTTGTATTGATCAGTGACAGAACGTTCACAGTCAGCTCTGTGTGAAAGAAGAGTAAATAGTACTTGTTGTGGCATAGTGTGTGTGTGTGTGTGTGTGTGTGTGTGTGTGTGTGTGTGTGTGTGTGTGTGTGTGTGTGTGTGTGTGTGTGTGTGTGTGTGTGTGTGTGTGTGTGTGTGTGTGTGTGTGTGTGTGTGTGTGTGTGTGTGTGTGTGTGTGTGTGTCTGACACTCTCTGCTAGTGAGTCTGTTGATGTCAGGGGATGACAGTTGCTGCCATGCTTGGTGAAAGAAGCACTGAAGGGGAAAGGAGAGAGAGACCTTTACTACGGCTCTCCTCTTTATATCCCTCTCTCTCCTCACCAGTGTCCATTTTCTCTGCTTTCTCCCTCTCAATATCTGCCATTCCAATCCTTCATCTCTGGGACACTGATGATAGAAAACACGAACACACAAACACACGAACACACAGACACACAGACACACAGACACACAGACACACAGACACACAGACACACAGACACACACACACACACACACACACACACACACACACACACACACACACACACACACACACACACACACACACACATAGTACTAAGAGCTCTGAGACTGCTCTAGGAGATCCCATTCAGAAATCATTAACCTTCACAACTGAGCACACAGAGGACAGGAGAGGAAATGAGGCAAATCCAATAATACCACAGACTCAGAAGTAACAAGGTTTAACTGTGTGTGCTCCCAGGCTGATTCTTAACTAGGACCAGACACAGTGTACAGGGACTCTGTGTGCTCCCAGGCTGATTCTTAACTAGGACCAGACACAATGTACAGGGACTCTGTGTGCTCCCAGGCTGATTCATAACTAGGACCAGACACAATGTACAGGGACTCTGTGTGCTTCCAGGCTTCATAACTAGGACCAGACACAATGTACAGGGACTCTGTGTGCTTCCAGGCTTCATAACTAGGACCAGACACAATGTACAGGGACTCTGTGTGCTCCCAGGCTGATTCTTAACTAGGACCAGACACAATGTACAGGGACTCTGTGTGCTCCCAGGCTGATTCATAACTAGGACCAGACACAATGTACAGGGACTCTGTGTGCTTCCAGGCTTCATAACTAGGACCAGACACAATGTACAGGGACTCTGTGTGCTCCCAGGCTGAGTCTTAACTAGGACCATACACAATGTACAGGGACTCTGTGTGCTTCCATGCTTCATAACTAGGACCAGACACAATGTACAGGGACTCTGTGTGCTTCCAGGCTTCATAACTAGGACCAGACACAATGTACAGGGACTCTGTGTGCTCCCAGGCTTCATAACTAGGACCAGACACATTATACAGGGACTATGTGTGCTTCCAGGCTTCATAACTAGGACCAGACACAATGTACAGGGACTCTGTGTGCTCCCAGGCTGCTTCATAACTAGGACCAGACACAATGTACAGGGACTCTGTGTGCTTCCAGGCTTCATAACTAGGACCAGACACATTATACAGGGACGCTGTGTGCTCCCAGGCTTCATAACTAGGACCAGACACAATGTACAGGGACTCTGTGTGCTTCCAGGCTTCATAACTAGGACCAGACACAATGTACAGGGACTCTGTGTGCTTCCAGGCTGCTTCATAACTAGGACCAGACACAATGTACAGGGACTCTGTGTGCTTCCATGCTTCATAACTAGGACCAGACACAATGTACAGGGACGCTGTGTGCTCCCAGGCTGATTCTTAACTAGGACCAGACACAATGTACAGGGACTCTGTGTGCTTCCAGGCTTCATAACTAGGACCAGACACAATGTACAGGGACTCTGTGTGCTTCCAGGCTGATTCTTAACTAGGACCATACACAATGTACAGGGACTCTGTGTGCTTCCATGCTTCATAACTAGGACCAGACACAATGTACAGGGACTCTGTGTGCTTCCAGGCTGCTTCATAACTAGGACCAGACACAATGTACAGGGACTCTGTGTGCTTCCATGCTTCATAACTAGGACCAGACACAATGTACAGGGACGCTGTGTGCTTCCAGGCTTCATAACTAGGACCAGACACAATGTACAGGGACTCTGTGTGCTTCCAGGCTTCATAACTAGGACCAGACACAATGTACAGGAACTCTGTGTGCTCCCAGGCTGCTTCATAACTAGGACCAGACACAATGTACAGGGACTCTGTGTGCTCCCAGGCTGCTTCATAACTAGGACCAGACACAATGTACAGGGACTCTGTGTGCTTCCAGGCTTCATAACTAGGACCAGACACAATGTACAGGGACTCTGTGTGCTTCCAGGCTTCATAACTAGGACCAGACACATTATACAGGGACTCTGTGTGCTTCCAGGCTTCATAACTAGGACCAGACACATTATACAGGGACTATGTGTGCTTCCAGGCTTCATAACTAGGACCAGACACATTATACAGGGACTATGTGTGCTTCCAGGCTTCATAACTAGGACCAGACACATTATACAGGTACTCTGTGTGCTTCCAGGCTTCATAACTAGGACCAGACACATTATACAGGGACTATGTGTGCTTCCAGGCTTCATAACTAGGACCAGACACAATGTACAGGGACTCTGTGTGCTCCCAGGCTGCTTCATAACTAGGACCAGACACATTATACAGGGACTCTGTGTGCTTCCAGGCTTCATAACTAGGACCAGACACATTATACAGGGACTCTGTGTGCTTCCAGGCTTCATAACTAGGACCAGACACATTATACAGGGACTCTGTGTGCTTCCAGGCTTCATAACTAGGACCAGACACATTATACAGGGACTCTGTGTGCTTCCAGGCTTCATAACTAGGACCAGACACATTATACAGGGACTCTGTGTGCTTCCAGGCTTCATAACTAGGACCAGACACATTATACAGGGACTCTGTGTGCTTCCAGGCTTCATAACTAGGACCAGACACAATGTACAGGGACTCTGTGTGCTTCCAGGCTTCATAACTAGGACCAGACACATTATACAGGGACTATGTGTGCTTCCAGGCTTCATAACTAGGACCAGACACAATGTACAGGGACTCTGTGTGCTTCCAGGCTTCATAACTAGGACCAGACACAATGTACAGGGACGCTGTGTGCTTCCAGGCTGCTTCATAACTAGGACCAGACACAATGTACAGGGACTCTGTGTGCTTCCAGGCTTCATAACTAGGACCAGACACATTATACAGGGACTCTGTGTGCTCCCAGGCTTCATAACTAGGACCAGACACATTATACAGGGACTCTGTGTGCTCCCAGGCTTCATAACTAGGACCAGACACATTATACAGGGACTCTGTGTGCTCCCAGGCTTCATAACTAGGACCAGACACATTATACAGGGACTCTGTGTGCTTCCAGGCTTCATAACTAGGACCAGACACATTATACAGGGACTCTGTGTGCTCCCAGGCTTCATAACTAGGACCAGACACATTATACAGGGACTCTGTGTGCTCCCAGGCTTCATAACTAGGACCAGACACATTATACAGGGACTCTGTGTGCTTCCAGGCTTCATAACTAGGACCAGACACATTATACAGGGACGCTGTGTGCTTCCAGGCTTCATAACTAGGACCAGACACAATATACAGGGACTCTGTGTGCTTCCAGGCTTCATAACTAGGACCAGACACATTATACAGGGACTCTGTGTGCTTCCAGGCTTCATAACTAGGACCAGACACATTATACAGGGACTCTGTGTGCTCCCAGGCTGCTTCATAACTAGGACCAGACACAATGTACAGGGACTCTGTGTGCTTCCAGGCTTCATAACTAGGACCAGACACAATGTACAGGGACTCTGTGTGCTTCCAGGCTGCTTCATAACTAGGACCAGACACAATGTACAGGGACTCTGTGTGCTTCCATGCTTCATAACTAGGACCAGACACAATGTACAGGGACGCTGTGTGCTTCCAGGCTTCATAACTAGAACCAGACACAATGTACAGGGACTCTGTGTGCTTCCAGGCTTCATAACTAGGACCAGACACAATGTACAGGAACTCTGTGTGCTCCCAGGCTGCTTCATAACTAGGACCAGACACAATGTACAGGGACTCTGTGTGCTCCCAGGCTGCTTCATAACTAGGACCAGACACAATGTACAGGGACGCTGTGTGCTTCCAGGCTTCATAACTAGGACCAGACACAATGTACAGGGACTCTGTGTGCTTCCAGGCTTCATAACTAGGACCAGACACATTATACAGGGACTCTGTGTGCTTCCAGGCTTCATAACTAGGACCAGACACATTATACAGGGACTATGTGTGCTTCCAGGCTTCATAACTAGGACCAGACACATTATACAGGGACTATGTGTGCTTCCAGGCTTCATAACTAGGACCAGACACATTATACAGGTACTCTGTGTGCTTCCAGGCTTCATAACTAGGACCAGACACATTATACAGGGACTATGTGTGCTTCCAGGCTTCATAACTAGGACCAGACACAATGTACAGGGACTCTGTGTGCTTCCAGGCTTCATAACTAGGACCAGACACATTATACAGGGACTCTGTGTGCTTCCAGGCTTCATAACTAGGACCAGACACATTATACAGGGACTATGTGTGCTTCCAGGCTTCATAACTAGGACCAGACACATTATACAGGTACTCTGTGTGCTTCCAGGCTTCATAACTAGGACCAGACACATTATACAGGGACTATGTGTGCTTCCAGGCTTCATAACTAGGACCAGACACAATGTACAGGGACTCTGTGTGCTTCCAGGCTTCATAACTAGGACCAGACACAATGTACAGGGACTCTGTGTGCTTCCAGGCTTCATAACTAGGACCAGACACATTATACAGGTACTCTGTGTGCTTCCAGGCTTCATAACTAGGACCAGACACATTATACAGGGACTACGTGTGCTTCCAGGCTTCATAACTAGGACCAGACACAATGTACAGGGACTCTGTGTGCTTCCAGGCTTCATAACTAGGACCAGACACATTATACAGGGACTCTGTGTGCTTCCAGGCTTCATAACTAGGACCAGACACATTATACAGGGACGCTGTGTGCTTCCAGGCTGCTTCATAACTAGGACCAGACACATTATACAGGGACTCTGTGTGCTTCCAGGCTTCATAACTAGGACCAGACACATTATACAGGGACTCTGTGTGCTTCCAGGCTTCATAACTAGGACCAGACACATTATACAGGGACTCTGTGTGCTTCCAGGCTTCATAACTAGGACCAGACACATTATACAGGGACTCTGTGTGCTTCCAGGCTTCATAACTAGGACCAGACACAATGTACAGGGACTCTGTGTGCTTCCAGGCTTCATAACTAGGACCAGACACATTATACAGGGACTATGTGTGCTTCCAGGCTTCATAACTAGGACCAGACACAATGTACAGGGACTCTGTGTGCTTCCAGGCTTCATAACTAGGACCAGACACAATGTACAGGGACGCTGTGTGCTTCCAGGCTGCTTCATAACTAGGACCAGACACAATGTACAGGGACTCTGTGTGCTTCCAGGCTTCATAACTAGGACCAGACACATTATACAGGGACTCTGTGTGCTCCCAGGCTTCATAACTAGGACCAGACACATTATACAGGGACTCTGTGTGCTCCCAGGCTTCATAACTAGGACCAGACACATTATACAGGGACTCTGTGTGCTCCCAGGCTTCATAACTAGGACCAGACACATTATACAGGGACTCTGTGTGCTTCCAGGCTTCATAACTAGGACCAGACACATTATACAGGGACTCTGTGTGCTCCCAGGCTTCATAACTAGGACCAGACACATTATACAGGGACTCTGTGTGCTCCCAGGCTTCATAACTAGGACCAGACACATTATACAGGGACTCTGTGTGCTTCCAGGCTTCATAACTAGGACCAGACACATTATACAGGGACGCTGTGTGCTTCCAGGCTTCATAACTAGGACCAGACACAATATACAGGGACTCTGTGTGCTTCCAGGCTTCATAACTAGGACCAGACACATTATACAGGGACTCTGTGTGCTTCCAGGCTTCATAACTAGGACCAGACACATTATACAGGGACTCTGTGTGCTTCCAGGCTTCATAACTAGGACCAGACACAATGTACAGGGACGCTGTGTGCTTCCAGGCTTCATAACTAGGACCAGACACATTATACAGGGACTCTGTGTGCTTCCAGGCTTCATAACTAGGACCAGACACATTATACAGGGACTCTGTGTGCTTCCAGGCTTCATAACTAGGACCAGACACAATGTACAGGGACGCTGTGTGCTTCCAGGCTGCTTCATAACTAGGACCAGACACATTATACAGGGACTCTGTGTGCTCCCAGGCTTCATAACTAGGACCAGACACATTATACAGGGACTCTGTGTGCTCCCAGGCTTCATAACTAGGACCAGACACATTATACAGGGACTCTGTGTGCTCCCAGGCTTCATAACTAGGACCAAACACATTATACAGGGACTCTGTGTGCTTCCAGGCTTCATAACTAGGACCAGACACATTATACAGGGACTCTGTGTGCTCCCAGGCTTCATAACTAGGACCAGACACATTATACAGGGACTCTGTGTGCTTCCAGGCTTCATAACTAGGACCAGACACAATGTACAGGGACTCTGTGTGCTTCCAGGCTTCATAACTAGGACCAGACACATTATACAGGTACTCTGTGTGCTTCCAGGCTTCATAACTAGGACCAGACACATTATACAGGGACTCTGTGTGCTTCCAGGCTTCATAACTAGGACCAGACACATTATACAGGGACTCTGTGTGCTCCCAGGCTTCATAACTAGGACCAGACACATTATACAGGGACTCTGTGTGCTTCCAGGCTTCATAACTAGGACCAGACACAATGTACAGGGACTCTGTGTGCTCCCAGGCTGCTTCATAACTAGGACCAGACACATTATACAGGGACTCTGTGTGCTCCCAGGCTGCTTCATAACTAGGACCAGACACATTATACAGGGACTCTGTGTGCTCCCAGGCTGCTTCATAACTAGGACCAGACACATTATACAGGGACTCTGTGTGCTTCCAGGCTCCATAACTAGGACCAGACACATTATACAGGGACTCTGTGTGCTTCCAGGCTCCATAACTAGGACAAGACACATTATACAGGGACTCTGTGTGCTCCCAGGCTTCATAACTAGGACCAGACACAATGTACAGGAACTATGTGTGCTTCCAGGCTTCATAACTAGGACCAGACACATTATACAGGGACTCTGTGTGCTTCCAGGCTCCATAACTAGGACCAGACACATTATACAGGGACTCTGTGTGCTCCCAGGCTTCATAACTAGGACCAGACACATTATACAGGGACTCTGTGTGCTCCCAGGGTTCATAACTAGGACCAGACACATTATACAGGGACTCTGTGTGCTTCCAGGCTTCATAACTAGGACCAGACACATTATACAGGTACTCTGTGTGCTTCCAGGCTTCATAACTAGGACCAGACACATTATACAGGGACTATGTGTGCTTCCAGGCTTCATAACTAGGACCAGACACAATGTACAGGGACTCTGTGTGCTCCCAGGCTGCTTCATAACTAGGACCAGACACATTATACAGGGACTCTGTGTGCTTCCAGGCTTCATAACTAGGACCAGACACATTATACAGGGACTCTGTGTGCTTCCAGGCTTCATAACTAGGACCAGACACATTATACAGGGACTATGTGTGCTTCCAGGCTTCATAACTAGGACCAGACACATTATACAGGTACTCTGTGTGCTTCCAGGCTTCATAACTAGGACCAGACACATTATACAGGGACTATGTGTGCTTCCAGGCTTCATAACTAGGACCAGACACAATGTACAGGGACTCTGTGTGCTTCCAGGCTTCATAACTAGGACCAGACACAATGTACAGGGACTCTGTGTGCTTCCAGGCTTCATAACTAGGACCAGACACATTATACAGGTACTCTGTGTGCTTCCAGGCTTCATAACTAGGACCAGACACATTATACAGGGACTACGTGTGCTTCCAGGCTTCATAACTAGGACCAGACACAATGTACAGGGACTCTGTGTGCTTCCAGGCTTCATAACTAGGACCAGACACATTATACAGGGACTCTGTGTGCTTCCAGGCTTCATAACTAGGACCAGACACATTATACAGGGACGCTGTGTGCTTCCAGGCTGCTTCATAACTAGGACCAGACACATTATACAGGGACTCTGTGTGCTTCCAGGCTTCATAACTAGGACCAGACACATTATACAGGGACTCTGTGTGCTTCCAGGCTTCATAACTAGGACCAGACACATTATACAGGGACTCTGTGTGCTTCCAGGCTTCATAACTAGGACCAGACACATTATACAGGGACTCTGTGTGCTTCCAGGCTTCATAACTAGGACCAGACACAATGTACAGGGACTCTGTGTGCTTCCAGGCTTCATAACTAGGACCAGACACATTATACAGGGACTATGTGTGCTTCCAGGCTTCATAACTAGGACCAGACACAATGTACAGGGACTCTGTGTGCTTCCAGGCTTCATAACTAGGACCAGACACAATGTACAGGGACGCTGTGTGCTTCCAGGCTGCTTCATAACTAGGACCAGACACAATGTACAGGGACTCTGTGTGCTTCCAGGCTTCATAACTAGGACCAGACACATTATACAGGGACTCTGTGTGCTCCCAGGCTTCATAACTAGGACCAGACACATTATACAGGGACTCTGTGTGCTCCCAGGCTTCATAACTAGGACCAGACACATTATACAGGGACTCTGTGTGCTCCCAGGCTTCATAACTAGGACCAGACACATTATACAGGGACTCTGTGTGCTTCCAGGCTTCATAACTAGGACCAGACACATTATACAGGGACTCTGTGTGCTCCCAGGCTTCATAACTAGGACCAGACACATTATACAGGGACTCTGTGTGCTCCCAGGCTTCATAACTAGGACCAGACACATTATACAGGGACTCTGTGTGCTTCCAGGCTTCATAACTAGGACCAGACACATTATACAGGGACGCTGTGTGCTTCCAGGCTTCATAACTAGGACCAGACACAATATACAGGGACTATGTGTGCTTCCAGGCTTCATAACTAGGACCAGACACATTATACAGGGACTCTGTGTGCTTCCAGGCTTCATAACTAGGACCAGACACATTATACAGGGACTCTGTGTGCTTCCAGGCTTCATAACTAGGACCAGACACAATGTACAGGGACGCTGTGTGCTTCCAGGCTTCATAACTAGGACCAGACACATTATACAGGGACTCTGTGTGCTTCCAGGCTTCATAACTAGGACCAGACACATTATACAGGGACTCTGTGTGCTTCCAGGCTTCATAACTAGGACCAGACACAATGTACAGGGACGCTGTGTGCTTCCAGGCTGCTTCATAACTAGGACCAGACACATTATACAGGGACTCTGTGTGCTCCCAGGCTTCATAACTAGGACCAGACACATTATACAGGGACTCTGTGTGCTCCCAGGCTTCATAACTAGGACCAGACACATTATACAGGGACTCTGTGTGCTCCCAGGCTTCATAACTAGGACCAAACACATTATACAGGGACTCTGTGTGCTTCCAGGCTTCATAACTAGGACCAGACACATTATACAGGGACTCTGTGTGCTCCCAGGCTTCATAACTAGGACCAGACACATTATACAGGGACTCTGTGTGCTTCCAGGCTTCATAACTAGGACCAGACACAATGTACAGGGACTCTGTGTGCTTCCAGGCTTCATAACTAGGACCAGACACATTATACAGGTACTCTGTGTGCTTCCAGGCTTCATAACTAGGACCAGACACATTATACAGGGACTCTGTGTGCTTCCAGGCTTCATAACTAGGACCAGACACATTATACAGGGACTCTGTGTGCTCCCAGGCTTCATAACTAGGACCAGACACATTATACAGGGACTCTGTGTGCTTCCAGGCTTCATAACTAGGACCAGACACAATGTACAGGGACTCTGTGTGCTCCCAGGCTGCTTCATAACTAGGACCAGACACATTATACAGGGACTCTGTGTGCTCCCAGGCTGCTTCATAACTAGGACCAGACACATTATACAGGGACTCTGTGTGCTCCCAGGCTGCTTCATAACTAGGACCAGACACATTATACAGGGACTCTGTGTGCTTCCAGGCTCCATAACTAGGACCAGACACATTATACAGGGACTCTGTGTGCTTCCAGGCTCCATAACTAGGACAAGACACATTATACAGGGACTCTGTGTGCTCCCAGGCTTCATAACTAGGACCAGACACAATGTACAGGAACTATGTGTGCTTCCAGGCTTCATAACTAGGACCAGACACATTATACAGGGACTCTGTGTGCTTCCAGGCTCCATAACTAGGACCAGACACATTATACAGGGACTCTGTGTGCTCCCAGGCTTCATAACTAGGACCAGACACATTATACAGGGACTCTGTGTGCTCCCAGGGTTCATAACTAGGACCAGACACATTATACAGGGACTCTGTGTGCTTCCAGGCTTCATAACTAGGACCAGACACATTATACAGGGACTCTGTGTGCTTCCAGGCTTCATAACTAGGACCAGACACATTATACAGGGACTCTGTGTGCTCCCAGGCTGCTTCATAACTAGGACCAGACACATTATACAGGGACTCTGTGTGCTCCCAGGCTTCATAACTAGGACCAGACACATTATACAGGGACTATGTGTGCTCCCAGGCTTCATATCTAGGACCAGACACATTATACAGGGACTCTGTGTGCTCCCAGGCTTCATAACTAGGACCAGACACATTATACAGGGACTCTGTGTGCTTCCAGGCTTCATAACTAGGACCAGACACATTATACAGGGACTCTATGTGCTCCCAGGCTTCATAACTAGGACCAGACACATTATACAGGGACTCTGTGTGCTCCCAGGCTTCATAACTAGGACCAGACACATTATACAGGGACTCTGTGTGCTCCCAGGCTTCATAACTAGGACCAGACACATTATACAGGGACTCTGTGTGCTCCCAGGCTTCATAACTAGGACCAGACACATTATACAGGGACTCTGTGTGCTCCCAGGCTTCATAACTAGGACCAGACACATTATACAGGGACTCTGTGTGCTCCCAGGCTCCATAACTAGGACCAGACACATTATACAGGGACTCTGTGTGCTCCCAGGCTTCATAACTAGGACCAGACACATTATACAGGGACTCTGTGTGCTCCCAGGCTTCATAACTAGGACCAGACACATTATACAGGGACTCTGTGTGCTCCCAGGCTTCATAACTAGGACCAGACACATTATACAGGGACTCTGTGTGCTCCCAGGCTTCATAACTAGGACCAGACACATTATACAGGGACTCTGTGTGCTTCCAGGCTTCATAACTAGGACCAGACACATTATACAGGGACTCTGTGTGCTCCCAGGCTTCATAACTAGGACCAGACACATTATACAGGGACTCTGTGTGCTCCCAGGCTTCATAACTAGGACCAGACACATTATACAGGGACTCTGTGTGCTCCCAGGCTTCATAACTAGGACCAGACACATTATACAGGGACTCTGTGTGCTCCCAGGCTTCATAACTAGGACCAGACACATTATACAGGGACTCTGTGTGCTTCCAGGCTTCATAACTAGGACCAGACACATTATACAGGGACTCTGTGTGCTTCCAGGCTTCATAACTAGGACCAGACACATTATACAGGGACTCTGTGTGCTTCCAGGCTTCATAACTAGGACCAGACACATTATACAGGGACTCTGTGTGCTTCCAGGCTTCATAACTAGGACCAGACACATTATACAGGGACGCTGTGTGCTTCCAGGCTTCATAACTAGGACCAGACACATTATACAGGGACTCTGTGTGCTTCCAGGCTTCATAACTAGGACCAGACACATTATACAGGGACTCTGTGTGCTCCCAGGCTTCATAACTAGGACCAGACACATTATACAGGGACTCTGTGTGCTTCCAGGCTTCATAACTAGGACCAGACACATTATACAGGGACGCTGTGTGCTTCCAGGCTTCATAACTAGGACCAGACACATTATACAGGGACTCTGTGTGCTCCCAGGCTTCATAACTAGGACCAGACACATTATACAGGGACGCTGTGTGCTCCCAGGCTTCATAACTAGGACCAGACACATTATACAGGGACTCTGTGTGCTCCCAGGCTTCATAACTAGGACCAGACACATTATACAGGGACTCTGTGTGCTTCCAGGCTTCATAACTAGGACCAGACACATTATACAGGGACGCTGTGTGCTTCCAGGCTTCATAACTAGGACCAGACACATTATACAGGGACTCTGTGTGCTCCCAGGCTTCATAACTACACTCTTAGAAAAAGGGGTTCCAAAAGGGTTCTTAGAACACATCTGTTGTAAGGGTTCTACCCAGAACCAAAATGGTTCTTCAAAGGGTAATGGTTAGGGTTAAGCCGAAGAACCATTTTAGGTTCTAGATAGCACCTTTTTCTCTTAGAGTATAGGTCCAGACTCCGATGTAATGTTTTGTATCAACAGTTGTGTTGAATTGGCTATTTGAGGTACTATTTATATACTGTTAAAATGGCTTTAGAATGTCCTGACCACACAGATCTCATAGTCGACAACATATCAACCTGGCCATAAACAGTATTCAAGAAGATGCAGATAGAGGAGAAACAGAATGGCATGTTTGTATAGATGATCTACCGTTTAGTTTAAAGTCCATAACTAGAAAATCCCACCTAATCTTCCATATTACCTGATAGCTGATCCACCACAATACACGTACAGATGTAGGATCTTAATTTGATCTCTCTGTTGTGGATGAGCATTTTCCTGCAGATAAGCTTTGTGTTTTAACATAAATTCACTGGAAACCCACATTCTTTTATTTAACCTATATTTAACTAGGCAAGTCAGTTAAGAACAAATTCTTATTTTCAATGATGGTCTACAGTGGGTTAACTGCTTTGTTCAGGGGCAGAATGACAGATTTTTACCTCGTCAGCTCTGGGATTTCGATCTTTCAACCTTTCGGTTACAAGTCTAACGCTCTAACCACTAGACTACCTGCCACCCCGCATTATAGACTACACATTCAAATGTTGTTGCTGCAGGTTTATTTTACTGTGGCAATACTGGTCAAATTAAGATCCCACACTTGTATGTAACATGATGGGAGTCATCATATTAGAATTGGGTAATAATGTGTTAGCCTTCAGATCTAGGAGAGAGAGAGAGAGTGTGTGTGTGGGGGGATTAATAAAGCTATGGTAATTTCATAATCCTGTATAATTTTCTGCCACTCAAATTCTTGTTTTTTTGTGTCTATGGGTTGTCTGTGTTTGCAGTATGCTGTAGTTTAAGTGCCATTACCACCACTTTATGTAGACCTGCTCACTTCCATTTGCCTTCCATTCCATCTAGTAATTCTATCACTCATAGTTTCCATCTCTCCCTGCTCAAATGTTCCATTTTGCTTTTGATTCACACTCTCAGCTTCCCATTTATCCGAGACGTGAGAAGTGGAGTGGAGTGGAGTGGAGTGGAGAGGAGAGGAGAGGAGAGGAGAGGAGAGGAGAGGAGAGGAGAGGAGAGGAGAGGAGAGGAGAGGAGAGGAGAGGAGAGGAGAGGATCAGTTTTCTGATGCAGCTCTGATTGATTGGTTGAGATGGAATGGCGAATGGGAGTGGAATGTGGTGGGACTGAGGGGGTTAAGATGGAATGGCGAATGGGAGGGGAATGTGGTAGGACTGGGGGGTTAAGATGGAATGGCGAATGGGAGTGGAATGTGGTAGGACTGGGGGGGTTAAGATGGAAGGGCGAATGGGAGTGGAATGTGGTAGGACTGGGGGAGGTTAAGATGGAATGGCGAATGGGAGTGGAATGTGGTAGGACTGGGGGAGGTTAAGATGGAATGGCGAAAGGGAGTGGAATGTGGTAGGACTGGGGGGTTAAGATGGAATGGCGAGAGGGAGTGGAATGTGGTAGGACTGGGGTGTTAAGATGGAATGGCGAATGGGAGGGGAATGTGGTGGGGGCTATAATAACATATACTTAGATAGGTGTAGGGATGATGGGTGTTGAGTGGATCTGTGTGGAGTGTAACTGTCCTTTAAAAAACGTTACATTTTCAGCTCTTTTATGGTGTGTTGGTTTATGTCTGTGTTGACGAATGATCTTTCCGCTACCCATCCACATTCAAACAAAACACACATCCACTCATATATTCACACACAGTTTGACAAACAGCCTGGCCCTATCTTCTCCGTAAAGTACTGTGCTCTGCTTTAAACCATTCGGTGTGGAGTAACTAAATCACTGAGCATCAGCTAGAGACCTATATAAGACCCAAACCATACCATATCCTGCGGCCTGAGAGGAAGCTAAAGAAATTGACAAATAGGATAGGAGAGGGAGGAGAGATATGAGGAAAAGGAGGTGAAGCACATTCCTCCGTTCAAATCAAAAGTAGGGCAGTTTGTCTGTCTGTCTGTTAGACGTAAGATATGTGGCCCAGGAGTTGACAGGGTAATATATCTGGGGATACACACACACACACACACACACACACACACACACACACACACACACACACACACACACACACACACACACACACATTTACATTTAAGTCATTTAGCAGACGCTCTTATCCAGAGCGACTTACAAATTGGTGCATTCACCTTATGACATCCAGTGGAACAGCCACTTTACAATAGTGCATCTAAATCTTTTTAAGGGGGGGGGGGGGGTGAGAAGGATTACTTTATCCTATCCTAGGTATTCCTTAAAGAGGTGGGGTTTCAGGTGTCTCCGGAAGGTGGTGATTGACACACACACACACACACACACACACACACACACACATACATGCACACGCAAACAAATACACACACACACACACATACACACACACACCACACACACACACACACATACAAACACACACACACACACACAATGGCACAGAAGTAAAATATGAGCGAAGCACGGGCAGTGGCAGGCTAAAGTACCTGAGGAAGTATTGACCTTCAGTTTGTGATGGAGGTTGGTGGAAAGTATTTACCTTTAGTTTGTGATGGAGGTTGTTAGGAAGTATTGACTTTTAGTTTGTGATGGAGGTTGTTAGGAAGTGTTTACCTTTAGTTTGTGATGGCAGTTGGTGGAAAGTATTTACCTTCAGTTTGTGATGGAGGTTGGTAGGAAGTATTTACCTTTAGTTTGTGATGGAGGTTTGTGGAAAGTATTTACCTTTAGTTTGTGATGGCCTTCAGTTTTAAGGTGTGTTTCAGACAGACATAGTGGGCTTCCAATGGATCTATATGGACCAAGCGTAGTCATCACTCACTAGTCATCTAAGGTGATAGACAGAGTACGCCAGACATCTGACTTTAACATATGGTAATCATAACAGATGAGGTGTCTGTGTGTACTATATAGAGGGGTATATGCTCTAGTCTAGTGAATGTACATGTGGAAACAGACACACACATACACACAAATACATACACTCACAGAGAGACACACACAAATACATACACTCACAGAGAGACACACACAAATACATACACTCACAGAGAGACACACACAAATACACACACTCACAGAGAGACACACACACAAATACACACTCACAGAGAGACACACACACAAATAGACACTCACAGAGAGACACACACAAATACATACACTCACAGAGAGACACACACAAATACATACACTCACAGAGAGACACACACACAAATACATACACTCACAGAGAGACACACACACACACAAATACATACACTCACAGAGACACACACACAAATACATACACTCACAGAGAGACACACACACACACAAATACATACACTCACAGAGAGACACACACATACATACACTCACAGAGAGACACACACACAAATACATACACTCACAGAGAGACACACACATACATACACTCACAGAGAGACACACACACACACACATACATACACTCACAGAGAGACACACACATACATACACTCACAGAGAGAGACACACACAAATACATACACTCACAGAGAGACACACACAAATACATACACTCACAGAGAGAAACACACACAAATACACACTCACAGAGAGACACACACAAATACACACACTCACAGAGAGACACACACACAAATACATACACTCACAGAGAGACACACACAAATACATACACTCACAGAGAGACACACACACAAATACAAACACTCACAGAGAGACACACACAAATACATACACTCACAGAGAGACACACACAAATACATACACTCACAGAGAGACACACACAAATACATACACTCACAGAGAGACACACACAAATACATACACTCACAGAGAGAAACACACACAAATACATACACTCACAGAGAGAAACACACACAAATACACACACTCACATAGAGACACACACAAATACATACACTCACAGAGACACACACACACACACACACACACACACACACACACACACACACACACACACACACACACACACACACACACACACACACACACACACACACACACTTGATTTGATGTGCCCTGTTTTACTATCCTTGTAAGGACATTTGGATCCCAATAGGATAATAAAGCTACACACACACACACGTACACACACACACGTACAAACAGACACACACTCAGTATCCCCAGAGGGGGTGACTCCTTCATCTCATCGATCAAATGAATTGACCTGTTAGTAATGGCCACAATATAAACAGGCCGTGCTGAAGCAAACAGATCCCTGGGTCCTGTCTCACAAACAGTGTTGAGAAGGCAGAAAGAGGGAGTAAGAGATGCACAGAAAGAGGGACGGAAGAAAGACTGGGATAGGAGAGAAAGAGCGAGAGACTGAGATAGAAGAGGGAGAGAGGGAGAGAAAGAGAGAAGAAAGGATATAGGGATAGGAGAGAAAGAATAAATGAGAAAAAGAGAGAGAGATAGACAAGTGATATAAGAGAGACAGGGGAATATATAGAGAGATATAAAGAGAGTTTGAGTTTTAAATAACCTTTATTGGGTCTGGGAACCCACAACACAATAACCACTCAAACTACAAAGCAGATCTCATGGGCATCTGAATCAGTCCAAATGACCACTTGTACTGTAGCCTTCCCAGGGGTGTTCAGGCTAACAAAGCCTTCCCAGGGGTGTCCAGGCTAACCAAGCCTTCCCAGGGGTGTCCAGGCTAACCAAGCCTTCCCAGGGGCGTCCAGGCTAACCAAGCCTTCCCAGGGCTGTCCAGGCTAACAAAGCCTTCCCAGGGGTGTCCAGGCTAACCAAGCCTTCCCAGGGGTGTCCAGGCTAACCAAGCCTTCCCAGGGTTGTCCAGGCTAACCAAGCCTTCCCAGGGGTGTCCAGGCTAACCAAGCCTTCCCAGGGCTGTCCAGGCTAACCAAGAGAGAAAGGATTTTACAGTTTCCTGCCAACTGCTCACGTGGACAGGAGAATGCTATCTGCCCGAAGGCTGTCACATGATCTACTGTCCCAACAATGTTGTGAATCTGTAGTTTACACTGAGTGTCTGTGAATCCCCTCAGCACAGTCTTCTTCTCCTCATTTCCCTCTTTCACCTTCGTCCCCAGATGGGAGGAGCAGCAGTGTATTGATTTCTGCAGGTCAGACCCTGCCAGACACACCTTCTGTACAGGATCATTGGGAGGCTGTTCATTGTCCACCTGGTAGAAGCGATAACCTCCTGGGGCCTCAGCCAGATAGAGGCCCTTTCCAACCCCAGTGAGGGGCCAACCAAGCAGCTTAGCATTGCTGACAGCCTGGCTAGACTGCAAAGTCAAACCGAGGAAGTCGTTGCCTAGGCGATATTCTCCCACTCTATAATTGTAGATCAGTTCAGCCACACAGTCATCATACTCTGGCCCCAAGCTGACCATTGTCTTGCTCTATTTTCCATCATAAGGGCCCTTACAAGTTGCCTTACATCCTTCTTCCAACTCTTTGTGACGCAAAATCGTCATGCTGAGCACATCTCTGTAAAAGGTGACTGTTTTGCTTCTGTCACCTACTTTGAAAACAAAATGCAAGGCTCGCCTCAAAGCCAATATAACCCATGTGAGTTTGCTTATGTACTACACGATTATACATCACACTCAGTTTGTCTACTTTGATTAAGGATCCTTGCAATTGATTGTCATATAGAAAAGAGAAAAGAAAAACAGAAGAAACAACAGAGAAACAAGACTTTGAGAAAAAACACCCTATGAGGCATGATCATTATCATTGTTTTAATTTTCCCTTAACCTTAACACTTTTACCACTACCTTTTGCTGCCGTGACAGCAGTAACAAATTATCTCAAGCGGCAACACTTCTTCACAATTCACCTGATCTAACCCCCCCGTCTTCTGTAGCACCACCAGAGACCTCAACATCAAAGAAATCTGCCTATTTGGTAGATTTCCCAAAAGTCTGATCCAGGAACCCATTTACCTGGGGCGGCAGATAGCCTAGTGGTTAGAGCGTTGGGCCAGTAACCGAAAGGTTGCTAGATTGAATCCCCGAGCTGACAAGGTAAAAATATGTCGTTCTTCCCCTGAACAAGGAATTCGTTGTAAATAAGAATTTGTTTTTAAAACTGACTTGCCTAGTTAAATAAAGATTCAATAAAACACCTCCTCTAGATTGTAAATTGCGTTGTCACCAGCTGCTATCATATCAAACGAGATGTTCATATCCTTCTCCTGATCCTCCTCAACTGAGGCCACAGACACCTGACTCCTCTCAACACTCCCCACTTGCACCCCATCACTCGTACCAGGCATCTCCTAAATTACCTGGGAGACTAGCCTCACCTGAACCTCATCACTCGTAGTGGACATCTCCTCCACTACCTGGGAGACTAGCCTCACCTGAACCCCATCACTCGTACCAGGCATCTCCTAAATTACCTGGGAGACTAGCCTCACCTGAACCTCATCACTCGTAGTGGACATCTCCTCCACTACCTGGGAGACTAGCCTCACCTGAACCCCATCACTCGTAGTGGACATCTCCTCCACTACCTGGGAGACTAGCCTCACCTGAACCCCATCACTCGTAGTGGACATCTCCTCCACTACCTGGGAGACTAGCCTCACCTGAACCCCATCACTCGTAGTGGACATCTCCTCCACTACCTGGGAGACTAGCCTCACCTGAACCCCATCACTCGTAGTGGACATCTCCTCCACTACCTGGGAGACTAGCTCCACCTGAACCACTCCTGTACCCCATAACTCGTACTGGGCATCTCCTCACCAGTCTGGGGAAATGGCTCCCCAAATCTGTCCTTACCTCCAACAACAATATGTTTCTGCTGCATAAACAGGTGCTATGTTCCCCTCTGGTACAATCTGCAACTCAGTACCCTCAACACAGACAACTTGTTCCTAAGCAACAGGTGCTTGTGACTGCTCTACCACTTTCGGTCCACCTCTCCCTACATCAGTGGGCCCAGGCATTACGAGGACTACCTGTGTCCCTCCCTCCGCCTTCTCCCTTTTCGGGAAAGCATGTCGCTTATGGCCAACATCCCCACACTCAAAAGCCATGTACAGTCTGTTGTCATACTTGACTTTAAACGATAACTCCAAAGTCTGCTCCGGTGAGTCCAAAAACATAAACACCTGTCGCCGAAACGACATAACCTGTTTCAGAGCCGGGTGTTTGAAACGACATAACCTGTTTCAGAACCGGGTGTTTAAAACGACATAACCTGTTTCAGAGCCGGGTGTTTGAAACGACAACCTGTTTCAGAGCCGGGTGTTTGAAAAGACATAACCTGTTTCAGAGCCGGGTGTTTGAAACGACATAACCTGTTTCAGAGCCGGGTGTTTAAAACGACATAATCTGTTTCAGAGCCGGGTGTTTAAAACGACATAACCTGTTTCAGAGCCGGGTGTTTGAAACGACATAATCTGTTTCAGAGCCGGGTGTTTAAAACGACATAACCTGTTTCAGAGCCGGGTGTTTGAAAAGACATAACCTGTTTCAGCACCGGGTGTTTGAAACGACATAACCTGTTTCAGAACCGGGTGTTTGAAACGACATAACCTGTTTCAGAACCGGGTGTTTGAAACGACATAACCTGTTTCAGAGCCGGGTGTTTGAAACGACAACCTTTTTCAGAGCCGGGTGTTTGAAACGACATAACCTGTTTCAGAGCCGGATGTTTGAAACGACATAACCTGTTTCAGAGCCGGGTGTTTGAAAAGACATAACCTGTTTCAGCACCGGGTGTTTGAAACGACATAACCTGTTTCATAACCGGGTGTTTGAAACGACATAACCTGTTTCAGAACCGGGTGTTTGAAACGACATAACCTGTTTCACAGCCAGGTGTTTGAAACGACATAACCTGTTTGAGCCAGGTGTTTTAAACAACATAACCTGTTTCAGAGCCGGGTGTTTGAAACGACATAACCTGTTTCAGCACCGGGTGTTTGAAACGACATAACCTGTTTCAACGCGGGGTGTTTGAAACGACATAACCTGTTTCAGCACCGGGTGTTTGAAACGACATAACCTGTTTCAGAGCCGGGTGTTTGAAACAACATAACTTCCCAAACCGCATTAACTCGCGCTCCAATAGCTCATTGGAAATAAACGGCGGTACATTCGAAATCGTTACCCTTGTTGACGGAAAAAAGTGGAGTAACTCTAATAATAATGCCTTTAAGAAGTACGCCATGCTCAACCATACGATCTACAAGACGCTCTTCTTTAAGAAAAACCATCTCCACTTTATTCATCCGCAAAGCATAAGCAACATTTTCATAGCCTACCCTCTCTCCTACGGAGACCAGAAACTCCTCCGCAGTGACAGTGGCTTCAGTAACACACCTAAAGCCGTACCGAGATCATGCATAGAAAAAAGCAAAGCACCAAGAAAAAACTGGCGATCTAACTCCAGACAACACTCGCACTTTCTCATACATTTCCCAGCATGCAGAGAGAGAAAGAGAGAGAGAGAGAGAGAGAGAGAGAGAGAGAATTTACATGCTTAGTTAACGTAAATATATGCTTCCCATGCCAATAAAGCCCATTAAATTGAATTAACATGTAATTAACCCTTGTGTAGTCTTAACATTCTGTCTACTCCCTTAAAGGTAAACAATTAGCCTTCACTAAACCCCTAAAATAAAGCAGCTAAATTGAATTTTAAATCCCAAATTTTAAATCCTATTTTGCATGAAGAAACAACCTGTCATTCATCACAAACTTTGTGCATATCTAGGTTTCCCTCTTCACAATTCAGAAAGACTGCATTTAATCAGTGGACACCACTCATTTTTATTACAACACACCTGTCATAATTGTTTTCTTTACTAAAGTAAAGGTTTATTATTATTAAAGGTACTGCATAGGTGTGAACATACATTTTTAGCAAGATATAGCACTTGTTTAGCCTAAGACAGTAGCAGAAATGTGCAGAAAGTAGTTTTGAATGCATTTTATTGAAGGAAAACAATAACAGTCTTGAATATTTTTGGCAACATAGTGACATATTCTTATAAATCTTCACAAGCGCTGCAGAGGCTGCTGTGTGGGGAGGCTCTCCCTTCTTTGAATGTGTGGGAATACAGGTGCCTTTCCCAGGAACACCCTCCTCTGAATGGAACCAGTTTCTCATCCACTGTTACTTCAGGCCCAGGGTTGTAGAGGTACGGCAGATGCTCCACTCACTTCTCCCAGACCTCTCTTATGGCCTCCAGTTTGTCTCTCACACGTCTTGCAGGTCTTGACTCACGCTTATCAAATCGTAGCATTCTTGAGAAAGTGTGAAAGACTTTCAGTGGCATCGTGGCACAGAAAATCACCCTTCCACTCTCTGCATCCCAGAGACTACATGTAGCCTCGCCTCGGGACCTATACACACCACTAAGATTAGCAGCCCTAGGCACGCAGGTAAATCTCATCCATCCTTTTCCAGTTGTCTCCATATTTACGGAAACCCTCCAAATGTGTCATCTCCAGGATGTTTTCTCCGATGGCTGGTGTGATGAACATGTAGAATGTTGAGGTGATGTCCTGGGCAACTGCATGTCTTGTGGGCCCTGGGGTCATAAGGCCCTGGGGTCATAAGGCCCTGGGGTCATCCTTATGACATGTTGTGCTGCCATCCTGCCCTGGTTGTCATATGGTGACAAGGACCATGTTATTTTGCTGTTCTTTGATAAAAAATGTCTCTCTTTCAGCTTTGGGGATTTCTTCTTCATCTGAAGATGATGCATTGTGCTCTGGGTTGTATTCTCACCATCTTGTTCTTCAGATACCTCCTCCTCTTCTAAATCATTGTTCTCTTGTTACTCCTGGACATCTGAAAAAATCTAAATCTATGACCTGTTGGGCACTGAAACGTGCACTCATGGCTTCAGCAAAGAGAGAACTGGAGGGACTGTCATCTGCAGCACCTTTATAGCCTCTGACAGCATTCCCCATTAGTAAACAATGCTTTCAATTGTAAACAAAAATGTGTTTTAAATGATGTTTATTTTTTCAGAAATTGTTTGTATTTTGTCTGTAAACTTCAGTCATGTGTGGGGTTTTGTGTTTTTTGTGCCGGGTCAAAAATTACCCTAAGAATTGTTGAACCCTGGTGGTGTACAGCTTTCATGGAAATATGAACAAAGGCGATGTTTCACTTTTTCTAATGTTGGGGTCATTCTAGGAAAAGTCATCAAATTTCAAGTTGAAAAAAGATAATGTCGTTTTTTTTCTGCTGTTAAACATGATGGCGGGTCATTTTTTACCCTAAGGACAACACAAGGGTTAACCCTTTCAGGGATAGGCGTCCCGCTTCCTGTAACGGCAGCCTTCCTCCTCTTCGCCTGAATAGGAGGTGTAGCAGGGATCGGACCAAGACGCAGCGTAGTTCGTGTTCAACATGTTTAATAACGACAAACGTGAACACTACACAAATACAAAATAACTAACGTGGCAAAACCGAAACAGTCCTATCTGGTGCAGAGAACACAAAGACAGAAGACAACCACCCACAAACCCCAACACAAAACAAGCTACCTAAATATGGTTCCCAATCAGAGACAATGACTAACACCTGCCTCTGATTGAGAACCATATCAGGCCATACATAGAAACGGACAAACTAGACACACAACATAGAATGCCCACCCAGCTCACGTCCTGACCAACACTAAAACAAAGAAAACACAAAAGAACTATGGTCAGAACGTGACACTTCCGGTGAAACTGGAGGGTGCGCAATTCGAATAAATAATTATAAAAATTGTGGGTATTAAACATTTAGGTCTTATATCGGTTGAAAGCTTAAATTCTTGTTAACTGCACTGTCCGATTTACAATAGATATTAGAGTGAAAGCATGCCATGCGATTGTTTGAGAATGGTGCCCCACATCAACAAAAAAAATCCACCGGCACAGGTTTCATGAATTCACAAATAGCGATTAAATATTCACTTACTTTTTGAAAATCTTCCTCTGATTTGTCATCCAAATGGTCCCAGCTATAACACGCGCCCGTTTTGTTAGATAAAATACTTCTTTATATCCCAAAAAGTCAGCTTCTTTCAACATGCAGAGAAAGTAATCTGAATATCTACCCTAAACTTTTTTTCAACAAGTCAAAGTACGTTTCTATTTACTCCTCAGATACCCTGAAATGTAATCAAACTATAATATTTCTTATGGAAAGAAGTATGTTCAATAGGAAACCGATTTTAGCAGGTGTGTCTTGTCTTCATTGCGCGCCCAAACACAATTTTTCAAGACTGTGTCCTTGTACTAAAACTGATATTTCTTATTCGTTCTGGAAGTTACAAGCCTGAAACCTTGAACATAGACTGCTGACACCCTGTGGAAGCCATGGGAATTGCATCCTGGTAGCTAGAACTCAGTATGCCCCTATACTTTCCATTGTAAGACCATGGTCTCTTTACAAAAAATATATGTTCGGTTTTTTGGGGGATTTTCTCCTACCATATCTATTGTGTTATAGTCTCCTACATTATTTTAACATTTCTACAATCTCCATATTGTTTTCTTTCCAATGGTACCAATTATATGCCTGAGCAACAGGTAGTTTACGTTGGGCACGTCAGTCAGGCGTAAATTGAGAAAAAAGGGGCCTAGCCCTAAGAAGTTTAAGAGAGAGAGACTGTGATAGGAGAGCGAGAGAGAGAGAGACTGTGATATAAGAGAGAGAGAGAGAGAGAGAGAGAGAGAGAGAGAGAGAGAGAGAGAGAGAGAGAGAGAGAGAGAGAGAGAGAGAGAGAGAGAGAGAGAGAGAGAGCGAGAGAGAGAGAGAGAGAGAGAGAGAGAGAGAGAGAGAGAGAGAGAGAGAGAGAGAGAGAGAGAGAGAGAGAGAGAGAGAGAGAGAGAGAGAGAGAGAGAGAGAGAGAGAGAGAGACTGTGATAGAAGAGGAGAGAGAGAGCGATAGGAGGGTGGAGAAGGAGGGAGATGACACAACAGACACACTCCATCCATCTCCACTGATGGATAATTAGCCTGACATTATAGCAACATTTCTGAGGCCTGTTTGGCAGGAGAGCAGCAATTAATTTATCACTGAGACCAGGATGCTGGAGAGAGAGCGAGAGGTAGAGAGAAAGAGAGAGAGAGATATGGTGATGGAGAAAGACCGTGATAGAAGAGAGAGACAGAGAGAGAGATAGAGAGAGAGATAGAGAGATAGGGGGATGGAGTGAGACTGAGATAGAAGAGAGAGAGAGATAGGGGGGTGGAGAAGTAGGGAAATGACACAACAGACACACTCCATCCATCTCCGCTGGTGTGCCTCCATCAAGCAGGCCGTCTTAATGATGGATAATTAGCCTGACATTATGGTAACATTTCTGAGGCCTGTTTGGCAGGAGAGCAGATATTAATATATCACTGAGACCAGGATGCTGGAGAGAGAGCGAGAGAGAGAAAGAAAGAGAGGAAGAGAGAGGGAGAGAGAGAGAGAAAGAGAGGGAGAGGGAGAGGATTGACAGGAATGAGAGAAGGAGTAAAGAGAGGGTGGAGAATGCAAGATGGAAAGACATTTAACTTTACGAGCTTAGAATGTAACATTAGGATATCATTGCTTAATGTCAGGTACCATTCAGAAATACATTCTGAATGTTCAGAAAATGTCAAAGTGTTTGTGAAAATTATAATGTAGTCATTGCCATGCATATCTTGAGGATATTTATCTGCTTCCCAGCCAACAGCCAGACACAGAAAGCTGTGGTTTACCTTGTTAGATGTACGTGTGTTTTTAGCCAACAGACAGACACAGAAAGCTGTGGTTTACCTTGTTAGATGTACGTGTGTTTTTAGTCAGCAGACAGACACAGAAAGCTGTGGTTTACCTTGTTAGATGTACGTGTGTTTTTAGCCAACAGACAGACACTGAAAGCTGTGGTTTACCTTGTTAGATGTACGTGTGTTTTTAGCCAACAGACAGACACAGAAAGCTGTGGTTTACCTTGTTAGATGAGTGTTGTTCTCTTCATATGACTCCCAGGGTCTTTCTTGGGCCAGGTTTATTCCTTTTTTTAATCTGCGGAAACACACTTATTGTCTATTAGACCAAGTTTGCTTGTGTTTATCCGTGTGGGTGTGCGTGCGTGCGTGCGTGCGTGCGTGCGTGCGTGCGTGCGTGTGTGTGTGTGTGTGTGTGTGTGTGTGTGTGTGTGGGTGAGTGAGTGCATTGTTTGTGTGTGTATGTGTGTGTGTCTGTGGTTAGCAGATAGATCCTTTGCCAACACATTTATCTCCTGACCTTAATCCCAGACCACAAGAATCTTTGTTGAAAAGTGTATTAATGGAGGGATTTTATGGGCGATCATTAGACCTTTGGTCATAACACCAAAGCATCTCTCATTTAGAGTTGTTTCGACCGCATCTCTCTCTTGTTGCTCTCTCTCTCTCTCTCTCTCTCTCTCTCTCTCTCTCTCTCTCTCTCTGTCTCTCTCTCTCTCTCTCTCTCTCTCTCTCTCTCTCATATAATGTTCCTCTACACAGCAGCCTCCACTCTTCTGGGAGGGTTTTCCACTGGATGTTGAAACATTGCTGCGGGGAAAAGAGCATTAGTGAGGTCAGGCACTGATGTTCGGTGATTAGGCCTGACTCGCAGTCGGCGTTCCAATTCATCCCAAAGGTGTTTGATGGGGATGAGCTCAGGGCTCTGCGCAGGCCAGTACGTTTTTTCACTCCGATCTCGACAAACAATGTCTGTATGGACCTCGCTTTGTGCTCGGGGGCATTGTCATGCTGAAACAGGAAAAGGCCTTCCCCAAACTGTTGCCACAGAGTTGGAAGCACAGAATCGTCTAGAATGTCATTGTATGCTGTAGCATTAAGATTTCCCTTCACTGGAACTAAGGAGCCTGAACCATGAAAAACAGCCATTATTCCTCCTCCACCAAACTTTACAGTTGGCACTAAGCATTGGGGCAGGTAGCATTCCCCTGGCATCCACCAAACACAGATGCGTACGTCAGATTGCCAGATAGTAAAGCGTGATTCATCACTCCAGAGGACACGCTTCCACTGCTCCAGAGTCCAATGAAAGCGAGCTTTACACAACTCCATCCAACGCTTGGCATTGCGCATGGTGATCTTAGGCCTGTGTGCCGCTGCTCGGCCATGGAAACCCATTTCATGAAGCTTCCAACAAACAGTTCTTGTGCTGACGTTTCCAGAAGCAGTTTGTGACTAGGTAACTAGGTAGTGAGTGTTGCAACTTATGACGGTGCCAGGTTGAAGGTCACTGAGCTCTTCAGTAAGACCATTCTACTGCCAATGTTTCTCTATGGAGATTGCATGGCTGGTATATATAGTGTAATTGTGAAAATGTATCATAAGCCCTGCATTTCGTGCTCAATGCCTCCAGTCAGGGGACAACAAATAATTTAGCCTACATTCACTAATGAACCTCCAAGTGATCTGTAAAAACACACAACCATAAAGAAGGGGCATTGATGAATTTAAATCCAATCCCAAAACAGAGGGAGAGAAAGAGAGAGAGCGAGAGAAGGTGAGGTATGGAGGAAGAGAGAAAGAGATGGTGAGGTATAGAGGGAGAGCGCTACAGAGAGAAGGAGAGGGGTAGAGAGGTAGAGAGGTAGAGAGAAATGTGTAGATGGAGGGATGGAGAGCGATCAGCAGAAGGAAACAGTGAATGTGTTTGTCTGTCCATAACTCTCCTCTTTCTGAGGTATTTCTCTCAAATAAAAATCGGACGCTAGTCTGTCCGGCGGGACGGCTGAGGAGAGGAATCCATCGTTTTTTCCCGCCTCTCCACAGATTTCCTCCTAAATCTCATCTTCCAGCATCATAAAAAGGACATGCTGTATCAGTAAAACACCAGGCTTATGTCTGCATGGATAACCCAGTAGAGACAGCACACCAAGGCAATGCAGGGCCAAGAGAAGCATCTCAGACACCTAAATAAAGCATAAACTCTGAAAGACACACACACACACACACATACAAGCACAATCACACACGCAAATCACACCTTACTGCAGGCTGAGATGGGGATGGATATGCTGCTATTTTAACCTCTGACACCAGAACTATCTTTTAGAACTATCTTTATGACATCAAACAGAACACAAAAGACGGAAACAGAATAGTCCAGGGGTTCTGAACTGGTGGGGTTGGAACAATGAGGGCGGCGTACACAATAGCAGAATTCACAGAGTTCAAATCAAAACGTTTTGCTCGTCTCTAGTGAATCACTACGTTTATATTTACTTTATATTGCTAGCAAACGACCACTCCCTTTCATATTTAATTATACAACAAATGTATTTTCCCGTTGGCTCTCATTGAGTGGGTGTTTTGGATTATGTCCAACAGTCACACTCCTCTTCTCTCTTCAAACTGTTTGACAAAGGTTAAAGGACAACGCCGTTAATAGAGTCTATTGAGAACGGTAGTGTGATGTGTAGTGATGTCTGTAACTGCTGTCCTCCATGCCACAGGGTCTGACTGTTTTTAATCAGTCAGTGATTTGGGCCTGGGAGGCCCGTGAGTGGACTCTCTGGTCAATCAATGGAACTGACAGACAAAGAGAAAGAACTAGCAGACACTGCAACCTCCAAGAACCTAGATTTGAGAAATGCTAGTTAGACATTCTGAAGCCTGTGCCAGTTTCTCTGTGTGGGTGTTCTAGAACCACAACACGACTGTTCTTTTTCTGTCTTAGAACACTTTGTAACAGGTCAAGGACTCTGACCGTCTGAAACGTCATGACACTTTCAGAGCAGAGAGTTAGCCGTTCAGAGCAACCTGGAGTCAAGGGTAGACGTAACATATTACAATTCAAAACCCAGACACTCCAATTAGTATTATACGTTACATTTTGTATGGTATGAATCAATCTGTGGATGTCCATCATCCATTTTATATGATATGAATTTAAATGTGTATGATATGATACGAATTGCAATTCATACAATATATTATGAATTTGCAAATCATATGATGTCTTACAAATTCCAAGTGG
Organism: Salvelinus alpinus; assembly: GCF_045679555.1. Lineage (NCBI taxonomy): Eukaryota > Metazoa > Chordata > Actinopteri > Salmoniformes > Salmonidae > Salvelinus > Salvelinus alpinus. Next base: position 38,736,699 of record NC_092107.1, read on the forward strand.
ATGTGAGCTAGGTGGCTAACGTTAGCTGGGCTAAGGGTTAGGGGACAAAGTTAGGGTAAGGAGCTAAAGGCATAAGGTTAGGTAACATGTTAAGTAGATGCAAAGTAGAAAGTTATCCGTGATGAGATTCAAACACACAACCTTTGGGTTGCTAGACTTTCACATTATATGTCAACCCGTCCACCCCGACCAACCACTCAACATTTTATTTGTTGCCATAAGTAACCTTCTGTCTTGTGTAACCATATCAAATGTAATATATCATACTAATTTGAGCGTCCCGGATTTATGTTACGTCTAGTCTATGAGATCAGGCTGTTCAGAAAAATGTCAGTAAAGTGGACAATGTCTCAAGTCACAGTGGTATAGCACATTCATTATCTCTCAACTGCTTGATTAAAAGGATAGTAATTTCCAAAAGATAACTCTTCAATAGTTTATTATTACCTGCAAGGCCAAGGAATAAACCAAAGACTTGTGAGAACACAACATTACTGGTAAATGAAAAACAGTTGAATCAGGATGGTAAGTGTATGAACCCTGCTTTTTCTACACTACTTCAGACGTTTTTTGTATCTCGCTTTTTCCATCCTTTAATTTCTCTCTCCTGGACCTCTGCAGGTCATTAACCAATTGAAGCATTTTTAGAATAAGCACCTGCGATCGTTTGAAGTGTGTGTGTGTGTGCGCGCACGTTTTTGTATGCGCGTGTGCATGTTTTGTGTGTGCGTGTGCGTGTACTTATATGTGTTTGAAGTGCTGGTCTAGAGCAACGTGTTGAAGCCTAACTATCCCTGGAAACACTTTCATCACGTATTACTTCATGATTTATGGTCATAAAGACGAGGTCTGTACATACCTTCTTCAAAAAGACCCATTTATATTACTCATGGCTAGATTCAGTTTGTAAGAAGGAGAGAGGGGGGGGGGGGGGGTACATTTTAAATGCAGAACCTGCACAGAAAACTCCACAGCGTGAGAGAGGGGTTTAAAAATGCTAATCAATATGTGGTTTATGGAACGCCATATCACTTTTCACTTTAATTATAGATTTTCATTTCTCTCATTTCTCTTTCTATCTGTCCCTCTTTACACCAGACAGCAACGAATGAAGAATGGTATAATTATGCGTGCTGTGTTTGGAAAACACAACTTAAACACCACTGAACTCCGCAAGGAGCATCAACAGTGCATGATGGTATAATCCATTCAATCTGGCAATGTTATATTTCATATTGATTTAATCGTACCTGAATTCTGCGTAAAGCTTGGAGTGTTAGTCAATTAAATTCCCTTTTGACTAGTACCATGGCTTGCATTGTCTCCATTTTTCATGGCAAGGTCTTGACATGCCTCAAACGCTGTCACATAATATGTTTAGTAAAATATGTAAGGGCTGTAAACGTGATAAAATATCACTCAGATATAAAGAATGATCCATTCAATGTGAAGGCTACTTTTTATATTTACTGAACTGTGTTATGTAGTCAATGTCTTTAAACAGGAACATAAATGTTAGAAGAGACAGTGAGCAAAAAAGGGTTCATATCCCGAGGGCGTCTTTCCATGACATGTTTTTGATATTCCAGAGAATACAGAACCTTTCCAATGTTTGGAGTTTTGTGGATATGCACCATATTCTGACAATCTGAATCCAGATGTCTTTTACACTGACTGTCTTTTACACTGACTGTCTTTTACACTGACTGTCTTTTAGACTGACTGTAGCTTATCTGTGTTTTCTCTGCACAGTCAAGATACAGTGGTTGCTCAACTAAAAGTTTTGTGATTATGCTGTGGGACTTAGAGGTAATTTGTGGTTTAGTATGGTACCCTGCGTCACTACTTCTTTGCTCCAGACCACCACAAGGGGGAGGTAGAGCACTGATTATGCTTTGGGCAACATAAACCTAAATAAGAACTGATAATTGTGCACGACTTCAAAATTGAATTTCAATGATCTGAATGATGAGGATGAAGAAGGTGATTGAATTTAGAACAATAGTGTAATAATTGCTGTTCGTCTGTCCTGCACGCGCACACCCAGGAAAATACACGTTTTTTTGTTACTACTCGTCAGTATTACTTTCTAAAACTGTTGTCACACTAAGGTTTTTATTCTAAGAGAAACGTAGACTATTAGAGTGTAGAAATGTTAGGATTATTTTGCTCTTACCGTAGTACTGTAGCCTACACCCGACCAGTCACATTGCCCAGTGCCTGAGGGGCCCAGCGGTCTAGGACAGTCTGCATTGCAGATCAAGCCTCTATGCTGCAAATGCTGGTTCAATACTCATGCCGGCCGTGACTGGGAGACACATGAGGAGCTGGTAGGATTTTGATTTCTCTCCCTCTAAAAACCTAAATAAATCAATTCTAATTAACAAACTGGCTTTATTTTCAAATTAATAGCAATGTCTCACCCCATGTTCAAGAATGTCCTTTTTCTTTTCTTTTCTTTTTTATTTGAAAACAAAATCATCTCCAAAAATATTGTTATTTTTAAAACATATCTATTATTATTATTAATTAATTTAGAATTAAATAAAAGCCAAAGATATATTATTAATCCTGTTTTTCACAAACGTAGCAGGCTGTGAATTCTGCAAACAACGTTTCTAGCAGGACAATATATATTGGTCATATTGGTCATGGCTCATGGCTCTCCAGCTTTATCCACTGAGATAGCGGTAGGAGCATGAAGTTCAAGGCATGAGGGCAGGAGGCCCGGGATGGGCCGCAGAGCCACGCACAGAAGACGGACCTAGCCCATGGGGATGGGAGGAGGAGGAAGGGGGGGTTGGTCCATACCCGGATCTTGATATGCTGAAAACAAAGACGATGTCTGTTGACTTCCTGAGTTTTCAGCACATGCTCAATAATTTGACAAATTTGAAATTAATTTTTTCATGCACATATAATTTTGGGATTCCTTCTGGATATGTGGACATCTTATTGTGTCTATATGTTGACAAATACTGATAGTAGGCCTACAAACAGATCTGATCACTCTTGTGTCGCTGAGAATGTTCCTGTGCAGCAGGAAAAGCAAGCTTGTAGTTTTTTCGAGGTTTAGAAAGGCTTCCGAAGGCTTCCGAATTTCCACTTTAAAATTTCAGGCTTGATTTGCCCTAACGAAAAATGTATCAACACCTAAAAAAAAATATATTAATTATAATCCACATAATAATATATAACAATACACATTTCCTGTTGCTGAAGGATTATTTCCTCAGCACATTGAACGCATATGCTGTTGGCTGAGGCCCATATTAGGATCTTGATATGGATTTTGATATGCAAAATAAGGACAATTTCTGACGCTAATTAAAGGTTTGAGTACATGCTCAATAATTTGACAAATATTAAATCTATTTCATTCTTTCAGAAACAAAGGTTTTTAAGGTCCGCAAATCGCAAGCTAAAGCACTGTAACTGTTAGCCTAGCAACAAGAATCACGTTCCAACTGTCATTTTTTTATTTGGGCGCCACAAATGAGTATGTAAACAGTGTGTTAATCAAATAAGTGAGAAGCTGTTCAGAAAATACCTCATAGAAGTGATCGCTAAAGTGAGTAGCTAATTTGATATATGTTAATATTTCTTAGTAACTAGAATCAAGAATGTTAGCTAATTTGGCCAGTAGCCAGTAGGGCTAGCTAGCTGGGCTTGATAGGAGGTAAAAGCTACAAATATGTAAGTGGCTGCACATGCATCAAGTGCGTGTCTTGAATGCCCCAGATATCTCCCTGGACTCATACGGTAGCAGAGAGATTTCGGAGGTCTGGATTGGATGCATGTAGAAACTGTCCATTTACGGGGAATATCCTAACTCCGCATATGAAATGAAGAATGTGTGTATCTGGAGCATACTCCTTTAATCTAATACAATGTCAGATATACTCTCTTGTTTTACAAAAACATTCTGACAAGGTCAAAATAACCTGTACCCCTGTGTAACCGATGTGAAATGGCTAGCTAGTTAGCGTTTCAATCGGTGACATCACTCGCTCTGAGACCTTGAAGTAGTTGTTCCCCTTGCTCTGCAAGGGCTGCGGCTTTTGTGGTGCGATGGCTAACGATGCTTCGTGGGTGACTGTTGTTGATGTGTGCAGAGGGTCCCTGGTTCGAAGTCAGGTTGGGGTGAGGAGAGGGACGGAAGGTATACTGTTACATTGATGCTGTTGACCCAGATCACTGGTTGCTGCGGAAAAGGAGGAGGTCAAAAGGGGGGTGAGTGTAACTGATGTAAAATGGTGGGCGCTAATAGCGTTTCAATCTGTGACGTCACTCGCTCTGAGACCTTGAAGTAGTTGTTCCCCTTGCTCTGCAAGGGCTGCGGCTTTTGTGGAGCGATGGGTACCGGTGCTTCGAGGGTTGCTGTTGTCGATGTGTGCAGAGGAGCCCAGGTAGGGGCGAGGAGACGGACGGAAGCTATTCTGTTACACCTCCACACTGACTCGGTACCGGTGCCCGCTGTATATAGCCATCACACTGGCTCTGTACCGTAACACCCTGTATATAGCCTCCACACTGACTCTGTACCGTAACACCCTGTATATAGCCTCCACACTGACTCTGTACCGTAACACCCTGTATATAGCCATCACACTGGCTCTGTACCGTAACACCCTGTATATAGCCTCCACACTGACTCTGTACCGTAACACCCTGTATATAGCCATCACACTGGCTCTGTACCGTAACACCCTGTATATAGCTCCACACTGACTCGGTACCGGTGCCCCCTGTATATAGCTCCACACTGACTCTGTACCGTAACACCCTGTATATAGCCTCCACACTGACTCTGTACCGTAACACCCTGTATATAGCCATCACACTGGCTCTGTACCGTAACACCCTGTATATAGCCTCCACACTGACTCTGTACTGTAACACCCTGTATATAGCCATCACACTGGCTCTGTACCGTAACACCCTGTATATAGCTCCACACTGACTCTGTACCGTAACACCTGTATATAGCCATCACACTGACTCTGTACCGTAACACCCTGTATATAGCCTCCACACTGACTCTGTACCGTAACACCCTGTATATAGCCTCCACACTGACTCTGTACCGTAACACCCTGTATATAGCCTCATTGTTGTTAATCTTATTGTGTTACTTTTATTATTACTTTTTATTTTAGTCTACTTGGTAAATATCTCCCTCATCCCTCTCTTTCACCCTCTTCCCTTTCTTTCTCCCTCGTCCCTCTCTTTCTCCCTCGTCCCTCTCTTTCTCCCTCGTCCCTCTCTTTCTCCCTCGTTCCTCTCTTTCTCCCTCGTTCCTGTTACGCACGCCTCTGTGAAGAGGGAACGCAACACCCTGCTACAACTCAACTCTCCGTGAAGCGAAAGAGGTATGAACTGTAGGTGCGAGAAAGGACGACAAAAGGCAGAATTGCTTACTAGGATTTATTTCCTTACACGGTAATATGGGGAAAAGGGGCTGAACGGAACCAAAGCAAAGAAAGTAAATATCAAAGCTCCCCCTCTCCTATCTAACCTGCCTACCCACTACTTACCGAACTTAGCACCACCTGGTGCACTAACCAAAATACAGGGGGTGGTCCGCCCAGGTCTTACCTAGTGTGCCTAGACACTAGGTAATATACTACGGGTATATGTATGCCCGCGGGACTCTTGCCTAAGCACTCCCTAGGTGCCTTCCCCTTCCCCCCTGGGAAAAAATGAAACAGAAAATCAAACAATACTCAAACAAACTAATAAACAAAGGACATCAAATAAGCTCTAGCTGAGCAACAATCTCACACGGAACATACCAACTGCTCCCAGGAACAACTAACACAGTACATACCAACGCTTTCTGATAAACAACTAACACTATCTCACAATCAAATTCTCCAGCAATGATCTCAGCCTAGCAATGACCTCAGCCTAGCAATGACCTCAGCCTAGCAATGACCTCAGCCTAGCAATGACCTCAGCCTAGCAATGACCTCAGCCTAGCAATGACCTCAGCCTAGCAATGACCTCAGCCTAGCAATGACCTCAGCCTAGCAATGACCTCTCCTGCCTATGATCTCTCTCTCTCCTGAACAACAGAACACTGGCTTTTATAGCTTCAGAAGGCATCGGTAATTAGAGACAGCTGCGTCTTGACGAGGGGGCGGGGTCAGCTCACCAATCATCAACTGGGGCCGACCAATTAGCTGCTTGGGGAGAATTTCAGGAAGCCATCTCCTGAAACACACACACTCAAATACAAACTACAACAGAAACTGGGGAACGTAACAGTTCCTCTCTTTCTCCCTCATCCCTCTCTTTCTCCCTCGTCCCTCTCTTTCTCCCTCGTCCCTCTCTTTCTCCCTCGTCCCTCTCTTTCTCCCTCGTCCCTCTCTTTCTCCCTCGTCCCTCTCTTTCTCCCTCGTCCCTCTCTTTCTCCTTCGTCCCTCTCTTTCTCCCTCGTCCCTCTCTTTCTTCCTCATCCCTCTCTTACTCCCTCATCCCTCTCTTACTCCCTCCTCCTTCTCTTACTCCCTCCTCCCTCTCTTTCTTCCTCATCCCTCTCTTACTCCCTCATCCCTCTCTTACTCCCTCCTCCCTCTCTTACTCCCTCCTCCTTCTCTTACTCCCTCCTCCCTCTCTTTCTCCCTCATCCCTCTCTTACTCCCTGATCCCTCTCTTTCTCTATCATCCCTCTCTTAGTCCCTCATCCCTCTCTTTCTCCCTCATCCCACTCTTTCTCCCTCATCCCTCTCTTTCTCCCTCACTCTATTTATACATTTCCCTCCCTTGTCCTTTCCTCCTTCCCTCCCTCTGTCCACCCATTCTCACAACACCCACTCCTTCCTGTTCCTCCTCCTCCTCCTCTCCCTCCTCCTCTCCTTTCTCTCCCTCTTCCTCCTCTGTCTGTAGTGCGGCTGCTGTATAAAGGTCTGTAGATTTATCTTGGTTTTTGTAAATGGGTTTTGGGAGGATGTATTATCCAGGTCTCGTGTTAAAACATGCTCCCAAAAAGGGTGCGGAGGCAATATTGGATGTCTTTATCTCCCTGTTCCTCTCTTTTGTGGCGGGGGCATAAGGAGGGTTGAGATAACCAAAAGAGCTCTCTGCTCTCTCTCTCTCATCCCTTCCTCCTCTTTCCATCTCTCTCTTTCTCACCAACAAGGAGACACCACTCCCACAGAACCAAAAGTATCTGAAGCAACAAGTAAATATGCAACTTTTTCATTTTCAGTGTGCCTGTTTGTGTTCCGTGTGTGTGTGTGTGTGTGTGTGTGTGTGTGTGTGTGTGTGTGTGTGTGTGTGTGTGTGTGTGAGACTGTGAAACTGTGTTCTTTTATCTCGTATACTTAGCAGATAGCTAATATTTGAGCGCTAGGCTTTCATGTTTCTAACCCCTCTCTCCTGCCAGCCAGCCCTTGAGAAAGTTCTTGTGCTTGCGATTTATCTCCACACAGATACAGCAAACAGGAAAAGCAGAGAGATGGAGGAGAGAGGGCAGAGTGATGGAGGAGAGAGGGCAGAGAGATAGAGGGAAGCCAACTTTTTCAGAAGAATCGGCCCATTGTAGCTGCAGAATGACCTATCTGCTCTCCCTCTCTCATCCTCCCTCTCTTTCTCTCTTTCTTCCTCTACTATATTTTCATCTCTCCTGCAACCTTATAGACTTTGGGACTCACTGCACAAAGTGCATTTTGAAGCACCGGTGACAGCCTCTTAAGGCTGACAGAAAAGCTATGGCTTTTAGCCTGTGACTACTTTACATTTTAATCCGAAAGGCAAGAGAGGGAAAAATATATTTTATTTAACGGCTGTCTGAATGAATATGGAACAGTACTCAGTCTTTCCTTGAGCTGGCGTGAACATACAAAGTTAGATTGATTAGTCATCAAAATGAATATGTAACTGGTGATATTTGGTCAGTAAATTTAATTGATTGGGGCTTAAAGATGGAATCAGCAGTGGGGGGGGGGGGGGGGGGTAACAGCAGCCCCACCGATGCTGCAATTGGTGTTATTGCCAAGCTGAGGAGCGTCGCTCAGCACCGTCTAAAATTACAGTAAACATTGTGTCGTTGAGTCTCATGTGCGATGATGTCAGCGGGGGAAAACAGTGTTATTGTTTGTTGTTGTTGTTGTAATATCACAAACAGCTTTAAGGAACTAATCCATTCCCTCTCTGCTGTCTTACAGCTCCGGGGGAGAGTCTATTGACAGTAGTGATAGATGGGGTTTGAATGGTGCTCTGCTATACTTACCATGTGGTCATATCTCAAGACCTTAACATCAGTCCATAACAACATACATCATTCTTAATCTTCATTTTCAAGGTGTTGACTGCACTTCCCTTCTCAGCACACTAAAACAATACATTTCATTCTACATTTTCAAAAAGGGGGAAGGAGAACCTACATCACAAGTTACAGCAATAGTCAAGAACTCAGTGCTTTATACTGTGAGCTACTTGTGCAGTCACATTACCACTAGTTCATTTGATTATCAGAACATGGACTACTTTTTAAGGATGTTTTTGTGAAAAAGTGTTGCGTGACGTCTAACTACGAGTTGAGAGCTTCTAGTTCCTTGGCATTCGTATCACTAAGGACTTAACTTGGTCCACACACACCCGCAGAGTCGTGAAGAGGGCACGACAGCACCTCTTCCCCCTCAGGAGGCTGAAAATATTCGGCATGGGCCCTCGGATACTCAAAAATATTCTTCAACCTCACCATCGAGAGCATCTTGACTAGCTGCATCACCACTTGGTATGGCAAATACACCGTCCTCGACAGCAAATCGCTACAGAGGGTGAGGCAGACAGCCCAGTCAGGCAGTGTCAGAGGAAGGCTCGAAAAGTTGCCAAAGACTCCAGCCACCCGAGCCATAGACTGTTCAATCTGCTACCATCCGGTAAACAGTACCGGAGCATCTGCTTTCAGACCAAAAGGCTCCGCGACATCTTCTACCCCCAAGCCATAAGATAGCTAAATAGCCCTAAGACTGCTAATTGGTTAATTAAGTGGTTACCCAGACTATCTGCTCTAACCCTATTTTACACTCACAAGACCATCTGTAAACACTATATACAAACTCACTCACACACTCCACACTGACACGCTCACACAAAACCCAAACTCACTTCACACTGACACGCTCACACAAAACCCAAACTCACTTCACACTGACACGCTCACACAAAACCCAAACTCACTTCACACTGACACACTCACACAAAACCCAAACTCACTCACACTAGTGAACCTGCAATCCCTGCAATTATATCCGTGGGACAGATGGGATTTAGGGTCATTAAATATTGGCGGTTGACTAAAGAGAAAACAATACCTTAAATAATCCATACATGTATCATTCTTGTGCAAATTATATCTATAGGATACATTTCTTTCATTATTTTAGGCTGTCTGGTATTAGTGCATAAACCTAAACTTTAGGGGTTAACTGTATGCGTGGCAAATAGCCTCTACACAGCCAATTCGGCAAATAATGATTTTAGGAACGGGCAGAAAAAGTTAACGTTAATCCACAGAGGCAAAAAGGACATTGTTGAAGTTTAATTCAATAAGAAGAAAAAAGCTGCTAATGGAGAGTTTAAAATAATGAGAATGGAGGACCAGAAAAGTAATGTTTGGGGAAGATCAGGTGAAGTGGTAGAAGAGGATGACAGCAGTGTTGTGATGATTGTGAGGCGCTGTACAAATTCAACAGTCACAACACAGGACTTCAAATAGTGTCACGCCCTGACCATAGTTTGCTTTGTATGTTTCTATGTTTTGTTTGGTCAGGGTGTGATCTGAGTGGGCATTCTATGTTGTATGTCTAGTTTGTCTATTTCTATGTGTTTGGCCTGATATGGTTCTCAATCAGAGGCAAGTGTTTGTCTTGGTCTCTGATTGGGAGCCATATTTAGGTAGCCTGTTTTGTATTGTGGGTTGTGGGTGATTGTTCCTGTTGGTGTGTTTTAGTGTTCACTATTTCGGGACTGTTGCGTCTTCATTTATTTAGTCTGTATATTGTTTTGTTCTTTATTTAAAGTATTCAAATAAATATGAACACTCACCACGCTGCGTATTGGTCCGACATTTCTTACTCCTCAGACGAGGAGGACGAAGACTACCGTTACAAATAGGCCTGTTGCACGTCAAGGGAACTGTAGCCTACTGTTCAGATGGCTTAAAGGGAGTCTGAAATAATGACTTTGACTGTAGGTAAATAACCTCTCACATAGCCTTAATATTAACTCCTGTAGAATTAAGCATTTCTTGCAGAAAAATTTAAATTTGTTCTTGGGAACAGGAGCGGAGAAATATTATTTATTTATTTCTGCATCTTGAGAGAATGCAATGCTCAGTTAGATACGATCTGTAGAGGTGCTGTCTTCATCATAAAAACATAATTATAATGGATCATATTTGAACCACATAAAATATGCATCAAAGCCGAACTGAAATCTTATCAGAAACACGTCGGGTCGTTTTCACAGCTTTCTTTTTCTTACAAACGGTCAAACTGATTTCATTTGGACATTTTGCAAAGAAAATCTTTCCCGTGTTATATATATTTGTTGCTGTTATTGTATTTTCTCCCCGGTCCCTAAACGTCTTCATTGTATTTTCTCCCCGGTCCCTAAACATCTTTGCTCTGCGAAAGATGACAGAGAATACTTTACAGATGTCAATTGGATGGAAGCATTCCTTCTATCGATCTATTACATTATTCTGGTGATCAATTTAGTCTTCTAGGGCAACATATAATGACAGAAGAGAAGCTAAATGTATCTAATTATAATTCACTAACGAATAGCCTAATACAATGTCTTGAAATAGTAAGCAGTAACCTATTTAAATGAGGCAAAACAATCCTGTACGCCCTGTCAAAAAATTGTTCTACAGTCTCTGACTGTAGCCTACAGCACACTTTCTATATTAGCGGGTTGGGGTCGGGTGAGGGTCTCAGATATTCACTTTATCACATATAGTCGGGTGGTTACGGATGGGTTATTAGCAATTGCGGGCGGGTGAACAAACAGCTGACCTGCGCACCACTAATTCACACACACTACCTACCTACGCATACACACATAACACACAAACACGCATACTGACACAAAACACACACACGTGCATACTGACACAACACAAACAAACATACAGTTGAAGTCAGAAGTTTACATACACCTAAGCCAAATACATTTAAACTCAGTTTTTCACAATTCCTGACATTTAATCCTAGTAACAATTCCCTGTCTTAGGTCAGTTAGGATCACCAATTTATTTTAAGAATGTGAATTGTCAGAATAATAGTAGAGAGAAATATTTATTTCAGCTCATATTTATTTCATCACATTCCCATTGGGTCAGAAGTTTACATACACTCAATTAGTATTTGGTAGCATTGCCTTTAAATTGTTTAGCTTGGGTCAAACTTTACGGGTAGCCTTCCACAAGCTTCCCACAATAAGTTGGGTGAATTTTGGCCTATTCCTCCTGACAGAGCTGGTGTAACTAAGTCAGGTTGTAGGCCTCCTTGCTCACACACGCTTTTTCAGTTCTGCCCACAGTTTTTCTATAGGATTGAGGTCAGGGCTTTGTGATGGCCACTCCAATACCTTGACTTTGTTGTCCTTAAGCCATTTTGCCACAATTTTGGAAGTATGCTTGGAGTCATTGTACATTTGGAAGACCCATTTACAACCAAGCTTTAACTTCCTGACTGATGACTTGAGATGTTGCTTCAATATATCCACATCATTTTCCTACCTCATGATGCCATCTAGTTTGTGAAGTGCACCAGTCCCTCCTGCAGCAAAGGACCCCCACAACATGATGCTGCCACCCACGTGCTTCACTGTTGGGATGGTGTTCTTTGGCTTGCAAGCCGCCCCCTTTTTCCTCCAAACATAACGATGGTCATTATGGCCAAACAGTTCTATTTTTGTATCATTAGACCAAAAGACATTTCTCCAAAAAGTACAATCTTTGTCCCCATGTACAGTCGTAAACCGTGGCCCGGCTTTTTTATCGTGGTTTTAAAGCAGTGGCTTCTTCCTTGCTGAAAGGCCTTTCAGGTTATGTTGATATAGGACTCGTTTTACTGTTTATATAGGTACTTTGTACCTGTTTCTTCCAGCATCTTCACATGGTCCTTTGCTGATGTTCTGGAATTGATGTGCACTTTTCGTACCCAAGTACGCTCATCGCTAGGAGACAGAACGCGTCTCCTTCCTGAGCGGTATGGCGGCTACATGTTCCCATGGTTTTTATACTTGCATACTATTGTTTGTACAGATGAACGTGGTACCTTCAGGTGTTTGGAAATTGATCCCAAGGATGAATCAGACTTGTGGAGGTCTACACATTGTTTTGTGAGGTCTTGCCTGATTTCATTAGATTTTCCCATGATGTCAAGCAAAGAGGCACTAAGTTTGAAGGTAAGCCTTGAATTACATCCACAGGTACACCTCCAATTGATTCAAATTATGTCAATTAGCCTATTATTACAGGAACAAGCTTCTAAAGCCATGACTTCATTTTCTGGAATTTTCCATGCTGTTTAAAGGCACTGTCAATTTAGTGTAAGTAAAATTCTGACCCACTCGAATTGTGATCCCACGAATTATAAGTGAAAATATCTGTCTGTAAATATTTGTTGGAAAAATTACTTGTGTGATGCACAAAGTAGATGTCCTAACCGACTTGCCAAAACTATAGTTTGTTAACAAGGAAGTTGTGGAGTAGTTGAAAAATGAATTTGAATGACTCCAACATAAGTGTTCGTAAAACTTCTGACTTCAACTGTACACACGGACGTGCACTCACATACACACACACTTTTACACTCATCACGTGCTGCTGCTACTCTGTTCTCTATTTTACTCATAGTATTGTCTATCCTGATTACGTTATCTATCCTGGTCACTTTACCCTGCCTTCATGTACATATCTACCTCAAATACCGTATTATTGTCTATCCTGATGACTAGTCACTTTACCCTGCCTTCATGTACATATCTACCTCAAATACCTTATTATAGTCTATCCTGATGCCTAGTCACTTTACCCTGCCTTCATGTATAAATCTACCTCAAATACCTTATTATTATCTATCCTGATGTCTAGTCACTTTACCCTGCCTTCACGTACATATCTACGTCAAATACCTTATTATTATCTATCCTGATGCCCAGTCACTTTACCCTGCCTTCACGTACATATCTACGTCAAATACCTTATTATTATCTATCCTGATGCCCAGTCACTTTACCCTGCCTTCATGTACATATCTACCTGAAAAACCTCGTACCCCTCCACATTGTTCCGGTACTGGTGCTCCCTGTATAAAGCTCCACATTGATCTGGCACTGGTACTCCCTGTATAAAGTTCCACATTGATCTGGTACTGGTGCTCCCTGTATATAGATCCACATTGATCTGCTACTGGTACTCCCTGTATATAGCTCCACATTGATCTGGTACTGATACTCCCTGTATATAGATCCACATTGATCCGGTACTGGTGCTCCCTGTATAAAGCTCCACATTGATCTGGTACTGGTACTCCATGTATATAGATCCACATTGATCTGGTACTGGTACTCCCTGTATATAGATCCACATTGATCTGGTACTGGTACTCCCTGTATATAGATCCACATTGATCTGGTACTGGTACTCCCTGTATATAGCTCCACATTGATCTGGTACTGATACTCCCTGTATATAGCTCCACAGTGATCTGGTACTGGTGCTCCCTGTATATAGATTCACATTGATCTGGTACTGGTACTCCCTGTATATAGATCCACATTGTTCCGGTACTGGTGCTCCCTGTATATAGATCCACATTGATCTGGTACTGATACTCCCTGTATATAGATCCACATTGATCTGGTACTGGTACTCCCTGTATATAGATCCACATTGATCTGGTACTGGTACTCCCTGTATATAGATCCACATTGATCTGGTACTGGTACTCCCTGTATATAGCTCCACATTGATCTGGTACTGGTACTCCCTATATATAGCTCCACAGTGATCTGGTACTGGTACTCCCTGTATATAGCTCCACAGTGATCTGGTACTGGTACTCCCTTTATATAGCTCCACATTGATCTGGTACTGGTACTTCCTGTATATAGCTCCACATTGATCTGGTACTGGTACTCCCTGTATATAGCTCCACATTGTTCTGGTATTGGTACTCCCTGTATATAGCTCCACATTGATCTGGTGCTGGTACTTCCTGTATATAGATCCACATTGATCTGGTACTGGTACTCCTGTATATAGCTCCATATTGATCTGGTACTGATACTCCCTGTATATAGCTCCACATTGATTTGGTACTGGTACTACCTGTATATAGATCCACATTGATCTGGTACTGGTACTGTAACGTCCTGACCAGAGTTATTATGTGTTTTGCTTGTTTAGTGTTGGTCAGGACGTGAGCTGGGTGGGAATTCTATGTTGTGTGTCTAGTTTGTCTGTTTCTATGTCCAGCCTAATATGGTTCTCAATCAGAGGCAGATGGTAATCGTTGTCCCTGATTGAGAATCATATATAGGAGGCTTGTTTTGTGTTGGGATTTTGTGGGTGTTTGTTTCCTGTCTCTGTGATTGTCTGCACCAGATAGGTCTGTCTCGGTTTTTGCACATTTTGTTATTTTGTATGTTGTTTGTAGTGTTTTCACTTGTTCTTTATTAAACATGTTGAACACTAGCCGCGCTGCACTTTGGTCCAATCCTTGCTACTCCTCTTCGGATGAAGAGATGGAGGAAAGCCGTTACAGGTACTCCCTGTATATAGCTCCACATTGATCTGGTACTGGTACTCCCTGTATATAGCTCCACATTGATCTGGTACTGGTACTTCCTGTATATAGATCCACATTGATCTGGTACTGGTACTCCTGTATATAGCTCCACATTGATCTGGTACTGGTACTTCCTGTATATAGATCCACATTGATCTGCTACTGGTACTTCCTGTATATAGATCCACATTGATATGGTACTGGCACTTCCTGTATATAGATCCACATTGATATGGTACTGGTACTCCCTGTATATAGATCCACATTGATCTGGTACTGATACTCCCTGTATATAGATCCACATTGATCTGGTACTGGTACTCCCTGTATATAGATCCACATTGATCTGGTACTGGTACTCCCTGTATATAGATCCACATTGATCTGGCACTGGTACTCCCTGTACATAGATCCACATTGATCTGGTACTGGTACTTCCTGTATATAGATCCACATTGATCTGGTACTGGTACTTCCTGTATATAGCTCCACATTGATCTGGTACTGGTACTCCCTGTATATAGATCCACATTGATCTGGTACTGGTACTCCCTGTATATAGATCCACATTGATCTGGTACTGGTACTCCCTTTATATAGATCCACATTGATCTTGTACTGGTACTTCCTGTATATAGATCCACATTGATCTGGTACTGGTACTTCCTGTATATAGATCCACATTGATCTGGTACTGGTACTTCCTGTATATAGATCCACATTGTTCTGGTACTGGTACTTCCTGTATATAGATCCACATTGATCTGGTACTGGTACTTCCTGTATATAGATCCACATTGATCTGGTACTGGTACTCCCTGTATATAGATCCACATTGATCTGGTACTTCCTGTATATAGATCCACATTGATCTGGTACTTCCTGTATATAGATCCACATTGATCTGGTACTTCCTGTATATAGATCCACATTGATCTGTTACTTCCTGTATATGCAGCACATTGATTATAGCTTCATTCGTGTGTATTTGATTCCTCTTGTGTTGCTATTTATTTTTATTACCATTATTTATTACTATTATTATTAAGCAAGCATTTCAAGGTAAAGTCAGCCTGGTTGGTGCATTGGCCTCACATTATGAAGTCCCTTAAAAACATTTTTGACAGAGCGGGTGTTTACTGGAAAGCCCCTGGTCACCCACTGAGGGAGTGTTTAGCTCCACAGAGGTGTGTGTTAATGTGTGCATCTGCGTATGTGTGTGTGTGTGTGTGTGTGTGTGTGTGTGTGTGTGGGGGGGGGGGGGGGTGATGAGAACACGCACGCACACACACAAACACACACACACACACACACACACACACACACAGAGACACACACACACACGCAGATGCACACAAGAACACACAAACACACACACACACACATACACAGATGCACACAAGAACACACAAACACACACACACACTCTTGGAGATAGTGTTCATCATCATGTTAGTTCAATAATAATCTGCTAGTTTGTTAGGTTCTGATATGAGCTGAGGATGTTACAGCAACATTCTGATAGGAGATGAGGGTGTTACAGCAACATTCTGATAGGAGATGAGGATGTTACAGCAACATTCTGATAGGAGCTGAGGATGTTACAGCAACATTCTGATAGGAGCTGAGGATGTTACAGCAACATTCTGATAGGAGCTGAGGATGTTACAGCAACATTCTGATAGGAGCTGAGGATGTTACAGCAACATTCTGATAGGAGCTGAGGATGTTACAGCAACATTCTGAGGCTGTTACAGCAACATTCTGAGGCTGTTACAGCAACATTCTGAGAATGTTACAACAACATTCTGAGGATGTTACAACAACATTCTGAGGATGTTACAACAACATTCTGAGGATGTTACAGCAACATTCTGAGGATGTTACAGCAACATTCTGAGGATGTTACAACAACATTATGAGAATGTTACAGCAACATTATGAGAATGTTACAGCAACATTCTGAGAATGTTACAGCAACATTCTGAGAATGTTACAACAACATTCTGAGAATGTTACAGCAACATTCTGAGAATGTTACAGCAACATTCTGAGAATGTTACAACAACATTCTGAGAATGTTACAACAACATTCGGAGGCTGTTACAGCAACATTCTGAGGATGTTACAACAACATTCTGAGGATGTTACAACAACATTCTGAGGATGTTACAGCAACATTCTGAGGACGTTACAGCAACATTCTGAGGACGTTACAGCAACATTCTGAGGACGTTACAGCAACATTCTGAGGACGTTACAACAACATTCTGAGAATGTTACAACAACATTCTGAGAATGTTACAACAACATTATGAGAATGTTACAGCAACATTCTGAGAATGTTACAACAACATTCTGAGGATGTTACAGCAACATTCTGAGGATGTTACAGCAACATTCTGAGAATGTTACAGCAACATTCTGAGGATGTTACAACAACATTCTGAGAATTCTAGCCATTTTAGACCACAGGTATACACGTTGACCCCATGTTGACCCCAAGTATGACCCCATGTTTTCTGGAACTGAATTAGAAAAAAGAGGAGGAGATGATTAACTGGACAGTGTCATTGTTATTCAGTTATAGCATTTATTTGTTGTTGATTGGGGCAGTGTTTCTGCTACACCTTGGCCAACGACACACATACACTAGATCTAGGATAACAAAACAAATGACCACGCTTTCATTAGGGTATGTTGTATGTTTAAGATTATAAGAAAAGCTCAATTCTGTGATTTTGTTCAAGTTTGGCCAAGCTCGGAGAACACTTGTTTATTATTGAAATTTTACTTCAATATTCTGTCTCACCTTAAATGGATGTTGTTGCCACAAAGGAATATATGGATATCTACTTTGTTCAGTTACTTATTATTTCACTAAGCTTTCACACATATTGACAATTCCATGACAACAGTGTCATCAAATAGAATAGATTTTTTTCTGTTAAAGGACCAATGCAGTCGGTTTTATCGAAATAGCAAATAATTTCAGGGTAACAAATAAGTACCATACTGTGATTGCTTTCAATTAAAATGGTCAAAAATAAACACAAATAGTTTCTTGGCAAACAGCAATTTCTCTAGCAAGAATTTTCGATGATTTATTTTTCTATTAACTGATTTACTGCACGGTGATGACATCATAGAAGGCCAAACCTCCCTCACACCAAAACAACTCTTACACTAAAAGGGCATTATAATAATTTTCACAATTTAACAGTATTATTCCAACCTCATAGTGTGGAAATATACTGTACAAAAATAAAAACGCAACATGCAACATTTGTTTTCGAATTTAATGAGTTACAGTTCATACAGCAAAGTCAGTCAATGAAAGAAAACAAATTGGCCCTAATATATGTATTTCACATGACTGGAAAGTGGTCACAGATACCTTACAAAAAAAGGTAGGAGCGTGGATCAGAAAACCAGTCAGAACCTGGTGTGACCACTATTTGCATCATGCAGTGTGACACATCTCCTTCACGTAGAGTTGATCAGCTTGTTGATTGTGGCCTGTGGAATGTTGTCCTCCTCCTCTTCAATGGCTGTGTGAAGTTGCTGGATCTTGGCTGGAACTGGAACACTTTGTCGTACACGTCAATCCAGAGCATCCCAAACAAGCTCAATGGGTGACGTGTCTGGTGAGTATGCAGGCCATGAAAGAACTGGGACATTTTCAGATTCCAGGAATTGTGTAGAGGTCCTTGAGACATGTGGCCGTGCGTTATCACGCTGAAACATGAGGTGATGGCGGCAGATGAATGGCACGACAATCTGCCTCAGGATCTCATCACGGTATCTCTGTGCATTCAAATGGCCATTTATAAAATGCAATTGGGTTCATTGTCCGTAGCTGATGCCTGTCCAAACCATAATCTCACCGCCACCATTGGGCACTCTGAGCACATCGTTGACATCAGCAAACCACTCACCCACACAACGCCATACATGTGGTCTGTGGTTTTGAGGCCAGTTCGTTGTACTGCCAAATGTTTGAAAAACAATAATGTATGTAACTTATTGTGGATAGATTAACCTTAACGCTCCCTCAACACTTGAGAAATCTGTGGCATTGTGTTGTGTGATAAAATTGCACATTTTAGAGTGGCCTTTTATTGTCCCCAGCACAAGGTGCATCTGTGTAATGATGATGCTGTTTAATCAGCTTCTTAATATGCCACACTTGTCAGGTGGGTGGATTATCTTGGTGAAGGAGAAATGCTCACAAACAGGGATGTAAACTAATTTGTGTACACAATTTCAGAGAAATTAGCTTTTAGTGCATACAGTTGAAGTCGGAAGTTTACATACACCTTAGCCAAATACATTTAAACTACGTTTTTCACAATTCTTGACATTTAATCCTTGTAACAATTCCCTGTCTTAGGTCAGTTAGCATCATCAAATTATTTTAAGAATGTGAAATGTCAGAATAATAGTAGAGAGAAATATTTATTTCAGCTCATATTTATTTCATCACATTCCCAGTGGGTCAGAAGTTTACATACACTCAATTAGTATTTGGTAGCATTGCCTTTCAATTGTTTAGCTTGGGTCAAACTTTACGGGTAGCCTTCCACAAGCTTCCCACAATAAGTTGGGTGAATTTTGGCCCATTCTTCCTGACAGAGCTGGTGTAACTGAGTCAGGTTTGTAGGCCTCCTTGCTCGCACACGCTTTTTCAGTTCTGCCCACAAATTTTCTATAGGATTGAGGTCAGCCATTTTCCCACAACTTTGGAAGTATGCTTGGAGTCATTGTCCATTTGGAAGACACATTTGCAACCAAGCTTTAACTTCCTGAATGATGTCTTGAGATGTTGCTTCAATATATCCACAAAATTTCCCGTCCTCATGATGCCATCTAGTTTGTGAAGTGCACCAGTCCCTCCTGCAGCAAAGAGTCCCCACAACATAATGCTGCCAACCCCCGTGCTTCACGGTTGGGATGGTGTTCTTCGTCTTGCAAGCCTCCCTCTTTTTCCTCCAAACACAATGAAGGTCATTATGTCGAAATAGTTATATTTTTGTTTCATCAGACCAGAGGACATTTCTCCAAAAAGTACAATCTTTGTCCCCATGTGCAGTTGCAAACTGTGGCGGGTTTGGAGCAGTGGCTTCTTCCTTGCTGAGCGGACATTCAGGTTATGTCGATATATAGGACTCGTTTTACTGTGGATATAGATACTTTTGTACTTGTTTCCTAAAGCATCTTCACAAGGTCCTTCGCTGATGTTCTGGGATTGATTTGCACTTTTCACACCAAAGTGCGTTCATCTCTAAGAGAGAGAGAGAGAGAGAGAGAGAGAGAGAGAGAGAGAGCTACAGGATAAACTCTCTCCTGACTCAGTGGAATGTGTATATAATGTGTATATAATGTGTATATAATGCATAATTACATCTTAGGGGGGTTGTATTCCTTAGGAAGCTTACACAGAGTTTGTGTGTGTACGTGTGCTGCTCATTAAAATTACACAGAGTTTGTGTGTGTACGTGTGTTGCTCATTAAAATTACACAGAGTTTGTGTGTGTACGTGTGCTGCTCATTAAAATTACACAGAGTTTGTGTGTGTACGTGTGTTGCTCATTAAAATTACACAGAGTTTGTGTGTGTACGTGTGCTGCTCATTAAAATTACACAGAGTTTGTGTGTGTACGTGTGTTGCTCATTAAAATTACACAGAGTTTGTGTGTGTACGTGTGTTGCTCATTAAAATTACACAGAGTTTGTGTGTGTACGTGTGTTGCTCATTAAAATTACACAGAGTTTGTGTGCGTACGTGTTGCTCATTAAAATTACACAGAGTTTGTGTGCGTGTGCTGCTCTGTAAATGTACACTAATTGAGGAGAGGGTGGATGCTGAACACACAGGCTTAATCATTTTAGTTTTTAACACTTCGGATTTGGAGTACAGAAATGTGCAACCTGGGCATAAAACACTTTGACCTAATTACTAACTAAGGCAAAGGATTCTCTGTGTGTGTGTGTGTGTGTGTGTGTGTGTGTGTGTGTGTGTGTGTGTGTGTGTGTGTGTGTGTGTGTGTGTGTGTGTGTGTGTGTGTGTGTGTGTGTGCTTGTGTGTTTGTGTGTGTGTGCTTGTGTGTGTGTGCGCTTGTGTGCGTGTGTGTAGGGAGGTTGGGAAGGGAAGGGAGGTTGTGTTTTAAGTGAACGTAAGTAAACACAGAGAAACCATCCCAAGGTACAAGAGGACCAATCTCACCAGTTTTTATTTGGGTTCTCTCTCACACACTCAGTAAAGGTTATCGAGCTTCATTTGTGTGCTCGTGCGTTCGTACAGTAGAATATAACTCAGCAGGAAAGATAAAGACAGAGAGAGAAAGATAGATAGAGAAAAAAAGAAAGAGAGAAAGATGGAGAGAGAGATAGACAGAGAGAGAGAGGGGAGAGATGGAGTGACAGATGGAGAGAGAGATAGACAGAGAGATAGAGAGAGGCAGAGAGAGAGAGGGATGCTATTTGGCCCTAAACAGAGAGTATACAGTGGCAAAATACCTAACCACTGTGACTGACCCAAACCTAAGGAAAGCTTTGACTATGTACAGACTCAGTGAGCATAGCCTTGCTATTGAGAAAGGCCGCCGTAGGCAGACATGGCTCTCAAGAGAAGACAGGCTATGTGCTCACTGCCCACAAAATGAGGTGGAAACTGAGCTGCACTTCCTAACCTCCTGCCCAATGTATGACCATATTAGAGAGACATATTTCCCTCAGATTACACAGATCCACAAATAATTCGAAAACAAATCCAATTTTGATAAACTCCCATATCTACTGGGTGAAATTCCACAGTGTGCCATCACAGCAGCAAGATTTGTGACCTGTTGCCACAAGAAAAGGGCAACCAGTGAAGAACAAACACCATTGTAAATACAACCCATATTTATGTTTATTTATTTTAACTTGTGTGCTTTAACCATTTGTACATTGTTACAACACTGCATATATATAATATGACATTTGTAATGTCTTTATTGTTTTGAAACTTCTGTATGTGTAATGTTTACTGTTCATTTTTATTGTTTATTTGACTTTTGTATATTATCTACCTCACTTGCTTTGGCAATGTTAACACATGTTTCCCATGCCAATAAAGCCCCTTGAATTGAATTGAATTGAATTGAATTGAGAGGGGAGAGATGGAGTGACAGATGGAGAGAGAGATAGAGAGAGGCAGAGAGAGAGAGGGGGAGAGATGGAGTGACAGATGGAGAGAGAGATAGACAGAGAGATAGAGAGAGGCAGAGAGAGAGGGGAGATGGAGTGACAGATGGAGAGAGAGATAGAGAGAGGCAGAGAGAGAGAGGGGAGAGATGGAGTGACAGATGGAGAGAGAGATAGAGGCAGAGAGAGAGGGGGGAGATGGAGTGACAGATGGAGAGAGAGATAGAGGCAGAGAGAGAGGGGGGAGATGGCGTGACAGATGGAGAGAGAGACAGACAGAGAGATAGAGAGGCAGAGAGAGAGAGAGAGAGAGGGGGAAGGTAGAGGGGGATAAGGGATAAAGTGACGGAACAAGAGAAAGAGCTATGTGTGTATATATCAGAGAGTGGTTGAAGAGAGAGGTATTATAATCAGAGGAAGGCAGGCCCTGACCTATACCCCAGGTGGTTCTCAGCCTTCAGAGAGCACCATCACCTGAAAAACCTCAGCAATTAGAAGCTGTGGAGGTGGATGACACACACACACACAAACACACAGACACGCACACACACACACACACACACACACACTTCAAATAGTGACTGGCAAAGCAGATCATCGCTCTCTCCTTCTCATAGAATATGTTGTATTTCAGAGCTGATGTTTTCTGCTTCCTCCTCGCTGGTCTGAACTCAGTGGTCCTGTTAGAGAGTAATGAGGTGAGCCTAATGCTCTCTCTCATCCACACACACCATAGAAACCACACACACACACCACACACCACACACACCGCACACCACAAACACACGCAACATACCCAACACACACACACCAGACACCACTCACACACACACCACACACACCAAACACACACACCTTTCCACACATACACCACACATACACACACACACGCCATACACACACACCACACTCACACATACACACACACACACACCACACACGTACACACACCAGACACACCACACACACCACACACCACGCACACACACCAGACACCACACATACACCACACATACACACACACACACAACACACACACTCTACACAAAACATCACACACACCACACACACACACCAGACACACATCACACACACCACACACCACACAACACATAAGTACCTCACGCTTGTATGAACACCCACCCACACATATGCATGTCAGCACAGCACACACACAAGCAGAGTACACACACAAACAAACACACACACACACGAATACACACACACATACACACACACAAATACAGACACACACATAAAAAATACAAACACACACACAAACACACACACACACAACATTTGCTTTTAATACCAAAGGCCTCACTGCAGCTCAGACAATGGTAATCTCAACACATCTGAATGTGCTTGCTGATCTAGCAACTGAATAAATGTTTATTTAGAGGAAGAGATGTTCTGTTAGAGTAATAAACATATTAACACACAGGGCCAAGGGCAATACGTCTCATTCCTTTAGACCCCCACACACACATATAAACACACACATCCTCTATATGCCTTTCTGCATCCCTGCTCTTAGGCTTGTGCTGTGCTCTTTGATGTGAATGTGTTATGACACACTCTGCGGGCATTATGACACACTCTGCGGGCATTATGACACACTCTGCGGGCATTATGACACACTCTGCGGGCATTATGACACACTCTGCGGGCATTATGACACACTCTGCGGGCATTATGACACACTCTGCGGGCATTATGACACACTCTGCGGGCATTATGACACACTCTGCGGGCATTATGACACACTCTGCGGGCATTATGACACACTCTGCGGGCATTATGACACACTCTGCGGATATTATGACACACTCTGCGGGCATTATGACACACTCTGCGGGCATTATGACACACTCTGCCGGCATGACTCTTGGTAGAAACGCAGTACATATTTATGCTGTGATATTCATTGCCCTATTGCCTTGAAGTGCAATTCTGCACACACACACACACACACACACACACACACACACACACACACACACACACACACACACACACACACACACACACACACACACACACACACACACACACACACACACACACACACACACACACACAAACACACACAATGAAAAAAACATACACAGTCATGATGAACTGTAAATCTGTAGTGTCAGTCGTTACAGGTAATTGTGTAACAGTACCAGAGGCCGGCTCTAGGAGATCTCCAGGGGTTATAGGGGACACAGGGAGCTTCTGTACCCAGGACTTAGTTAGAGGTTCCTGGTTAGGAGCACACTGAGACGGGGCCTCTATCCCGGTTCTTCACCTTCTCTCTACCTTCTCATTAAGGGCTGAATCCTAACTCTTAACTCTTCACCTTCTCATTAAGGGCTGAATCCTAACTCTTAACTCTTCACCTTCTCTTTAAGGGCTGAATCCTAACTCTTAACTCTTCACCTTCTCATTAAGGGCTGAATCCTAACTCTTAACTCTTCACCTTCACATTAAGGGCTGAATCCTGACTCTTAACTCTTCACCTTCTCTTTAAGGGCTGAATCCTAACTCTTAACTCTTCACCTTCTCATTAAGGGCTGAATCCTAACTCTTAACTCTTCACCTTCTCTTTAAAGGCTGAATCCTAACCTGAGAAATGTATGCATTAAATCTCATTTAAATCACGCGCAAATGTCAATGAGTGTTTGCGCTGCACACAATTCTAATATGAATCTCATATTAGGATTTGGTTCCAACACCAAATAGAAGCGTGTTACAGGGTTAGGGTTAGGCCTCTGATCCAGAGGAAGTACAGGGAGAACAGATATGTGCATTGTGAGAGGATTGGGAAGAAGGAAGAGCGATTGAATCCTATCTCAGTCCACATGGTTCATGATATTCCTACACTGGGTGTCTAAGACAGTCTGGCTGCACACTGTAGCAGTGGTGTCGCTGCCTGGTATTGAGCGTTAAGTCCATTAGTAGCTGTTACCTGTTCAGATATGGTATAGTCCTGGTAGGTCGTCATTGTAAATAAGAATATGTTTTTAACTGACTTTCCTAGTTAATTAAAGGTTACATAAATACATAAAATAAAGATATGATCCAGGCTAAGTGCCCTGCTTCTCCTTGCAGCAATCCTCTAATCATCTCCTAATGAAACAATACCAGATCAGCCCTACTGGGAGAACAGTAGGTGTGTGTGTGTGTGTGTGTGTGTGTGTGTGTGTGTGTGTGTGTGTGTGTGTGTGTGTGTGTGTGTGTGTGTGTGTGTGTGTGTGTGTGTGTGTGTGTGTGTGTGTGTGTGTGTGTGTGTGTGTGTGTGTGTGTGTGTGTGTGTGTGTGTGTGTGTGTGTGTGTGTGTGTGTGTGTTTGTTTGTTTGTTACCTTGCGGTCCATCTGAACTCTCCATTAGCCCAGTCTGTGTGGTTTTAATGTCATCCCTACTCTCTACGCTCAATTCACCCATACACCCGCTTACACACACACACACACCCACCCACCCACCCACCCACCCACCCACACACACACACACACACACACACACACACACACACACACACACACACACACACACACACACACACATACACACACTCTGCCGAGCATGGTGGTTTAGGCACAAAAAAACATGTCTCATCAATTTGTTATGGCTCTTAATGTGAGTAGTGTTAATTATAGAACGTCTCAATATAGTTTTTTGTCTTTTGGGATCTGCAGAGGAGGAGAAGGCAACTTATAAGGTGAAACTGATTTTTTGTGTGTGTGGGGGGGGGGGGGGGGTCAGGGGTTTAAACAACTAATTGACCAAATTTGGTTCAATTACTTGAATTCCAATTAGTTTGTTTTTCTGTGAGCGAAACACGTAATTTCTCATCAGCGAAATGAAGTCAAAACTATGTGGGCTGAAGGGAGTTGTCGTTTTCACTAAGCAAATATTCAACCTAGTTCAGAAAGTGGGAATTATTTTCTATGACCATAATCCATTGTGCCTGTTATTTCCTGCTCGGACAGAGATGGATACACTTTTACGCCTGCTACATTAGGTTAGATACAAACAGACTGCATGGACCACATGAGAGAGGACTGTACACAACACGGATGATAGAGAGGGATAGAGACAGTTAGTGAAACTATGCCTTATCTACTTTGAAGAACTAGTAAAATGATTTTGTCTGACAGCTCTGCAGCATATTTAGGCAGGCGAGAGAGAAAGAGAGAGAGAGAGAGAGAGAGAGAGAGAGAGAGAGAGAGAGAGAGAGAGAGAGAGAGAGAGAGAGAGAGAGAGAGAGAGAGAGAGAGAGAGAGAGAGAGAGAGAGAGAGAGAGAGAGAGGCAGTGAGGCAGTGAGGCAGTGAGGCAGTGTCGGGGGTAACCCGGGGAAGCCAAGCTCCCCCAAAGCCATATTACAACCTACAGTATATGTTGTGATAATTGTATTGTTTGCTCTAAAACCTGTTAGTTCATATGCCATGCAACCGTGATATATAGGCCTAAGGCCGAGACAATAAGAAGACACAGTGGCAGAAAAATTCAACCACACATTTTTGTTTGATCACAAAACCGGAGAGGAACATCTGTCCGGTGAAGTCCACAAAGTATCTTTATTTGAATGTAACAGACAGTTACTTACTACAGCATGGTCATCATGCAAGTTAATGTTTGCCACATTTTCAGACCACTAAACAACTGTTGAATTTAGAACCACAGAGAGTTACTGCAAGTCACAAAGAAAACAGGAGCTGCCTTCACTATTCCAGCACCATTTCAACTTCAACATTTCAACATCATCTGATCACCTCTGTTTAGTTTACAGTGACAACTAAAAGATACCAAAAACTATTTAATGTAAGCTAAATATGACGTGGCTGTCCATGGTTCTGATTTCTGTGTGTGCGTTTGTATGTGTGCGTTTGTATGTGTGTGTGTATGTGTGTATTCGTGCGAGTAGAAAAAACATGTTGACTCACCCTACGCCATCCTCGTCTTTCATTTTGACGTAACAATCTATGACTCTGTTATATAGTACACTCTTTTAGTTTTTGTTGTTCTAGGTTGCCTGGCTAAAACGCTTGCTCGCTAGCCTAAAACAGGCCTATTTTCATTATGAGTCGGCCACAATCAGTTTAATATAAAATTACTACTATGCATGTTGTCGTGGATATTCTAAAATAAGGATCTGAGTCAAAGTCAAACCAATATTATTTTCCTCTGAGCTCAGAGTGAATAACAGGGCGTTCTAATAGGGCAGTTCCACACAGTTTCACAAGGTTAGTCACATACTCAGTTATGTGGACACATACAATTGAAATGTTCCATTATACTTCTCCCTTTTTTTAATCCCTGAACAATTTTTTTATACATTTTAAATGTAGCAAGCTTCTAAAGGAATTGTTTTTCTTTTTTTCTTTTTATTTCACCTTTATTTAACCAGGTAGGCTAGTTGAGAACAAGTTCTCATTTGCAACTGCGACCTGGCCAAGATAAAGCATAGCAGTGTGAACAGACAACACAGAGTTACACATGGAGTAAACAATAAACAAGTCAATAACATGGTAGAAAAAAAAGAGAATCTATATACAATGTGTGCAAAAGGCATGAGGTAGGCAATAAATCGAATAATTACAATTTAGCAGATTAACACTGGAGTGATAAATCATCAGATGATCATGTGCAAGAAGAGATACTAGTGTGCAAAAGAGCAGAAAAGTAAATAAATAAAAGCAGTATGGGGGGTGAGGTAGGTAAATTGGGTGGGTAGTTTACAGATGGACTATGTACAGCTGCAGCGATCGGTTAGCTGCTCGGATAGCAGATTTTTAAAGTTGTTGAGGGAGATAAAAGTCTCCAACTTCAGAGATTTTTGCAATTCGTTCCAGTCGCAGGCAGCAGAGAACTGGAAGGAAAGGCGTCCAAATGAGGTTTTGGCTTTAGGGATGATCAGTGAGATACACCTGCTGGAGCGCGTGTTGCGGGTGGGTGTAGCCATCGTGACCAGTGAACTGAGATAAGGCGGCACTTTACCTAGCATAGCCTTGTAGATGACCTGGAGCCAGTGGGTCTGACGACGAACATGTAGCGAGGGCCAGCCGACTAGGGCATACAGGTCGCAGTGGTGGGTCGTATAAGGTGCTTTAGTAACAAAACGAATGGCACTGTGATAAACTGCATCCAGTTTGCTGA
>NC_092107.1:38769842-38822342 GCF_045679555.1 Salvelinus alpinus
CTCATACAGTCATCCCCCTCTCAGGCACACTGTCATCACCCTCTCAGATACACTGTCATCCCCCTCTCTCATACAGTCATCCCCCTCTCAGACACACTGTCATCCCCCTCTCACAGACACACTGTCGTCCCCCTCTCTCATACAGTCATCCCCCCTCAGACACACTGTCATCCCTCTCTCAGGCACACTGTCATCACCCTCTCAGATACACTGTCATCCCCCTCTCTCATACAGTCATCCCCCTCTCAGGCACACTGTCATCACCCTCTCAGATACACTGTCATCCCCCTCTCTCATACAGTCATCCCCCTCTCAGACACACTGTCATCACCCTCTCAGATACACTGTCATCCCCCTCTCTCATACAGTCATCCCCCTCTCAGACACACTGTCATCACCCTCTCAGATACACTGTCATCCCCCTCTCTCATACAGTCATCCTCCTCTCAGACACACTGTCATCACCCTCTCAGATACACTGTCATCCCCCTCTCTCATACAGTCATCCCCCCTCAGACACACTGTCATCCCCCTCTCAGGCACACTGTCATCCCTCTCTCACAGAAACACTGTCATCCCCCTCTCTCATACAGTCATCCCCCCTCAGACACACTGTCATCCCCCTCTCTGGCACACAGTCATCCCCCTCTCAGGCACACTGTCATCCCCCTCTCACACAACACTGTCATCCCTCTCCCTCATACAGTCATCCCCCTCAGACACACTGTCATCCCCCTCTTACACACGCTGTCATCCCCCTCTCACACACGCTGTCATCCCCCTCTCACACAGACTGTCATCCCCCTCTCACACACGCTGTCATCCCCCTCTCACACACGCTGTCATCCCCCTCTCACACAGACTGTCATC
Organism: Salvelinus alpinus; assembly: GCF_045679555.1. Taxonomy (NCBI): domain Eukaryota; kingdom Metazoa; phylum Chordata; class Actinopteri; order Salmoniformes; family Salmonidae; genus Salvelinus; species Salvelinus alpinus. The sequence continues at coordinate 38,770,713 of NC_092107.1, forward strand.
CCCCTCTCACACACACTGTCATCCCCTCTCACACATGCTGTCATCCCCCTTTCACACACACTGTCATCCCCCTCTCAGGCACACAGTCATCCCCCTCTCACACACACTGTCATCCCCCTCTCACACACGCTGTCATCCCCTCTCACACACATGCTGTCATCCCCTCTCACACATGCTGTCATCCCCCTCTCACACACGCTGTCATCCCCCTCTCACACACGCTGTCATCCCCCTCTCTGGCACACATGCTGTTATCCCCCTCTCACACACACTGTCATCCCCCTTCAAGCCAACTCATGTCTCTAACATGTCGGAGGAGATTCTTTCAAATCACATTGCTTCTCACTCAAACTACCAAGAAAAAGGAAATCCTAAATTATTTCAAATCACTTTGCTTTTCACTCAGACAGAATACCAACATTAACAGAAGTCCTAGGAGGGACGTTTGCCATTCAATCAGATGGGAAACACACAAACACACACACACACAAACACACACACACACACACAGTTAAACACACACACAGTTAAACACACACACAGTTAAACACACACGCGATAACTCACCACAGCACAAAGGCTTGTTATTAAATTAGATGGAGAAAATGCGCACAGCGCCTCAAAGACAAAAGCCTTTTTTCACCACCTAATCCCAACAAAGGGATGCTTACTCCTTTGTTCTATGCTCCCTCTCTTCTCCACTCGGACAAGAAACGAGGGAACGAGGGAATAAAGGAAGGAAGGAGTGCTGCCAAGCCCATGCAGAGAAATCTCAGGCCTTTTGTGTGTCTTCTTTTTCAGAGGAGTTAATCTGAACTGATTAGGAACTGTTCAACAGACACTGTCGTCTTCCTGGAAGAGAAGAAGAGATGAAACCAGGAAACAAAATAAACTACTTTTCCAGTTACAACCATCTCAGTAACAACAGGCACATATACTGTATACACACACACACACACAACACACAACACACAACAAATAAACACACAAACACACACACAACACACAAACACACATACAAACAACACACACCACACACACAAACACACACACACACAACACACACATACACACAATACACAACACACACAACACACAACACACAAACACACACACACAACACGCACGCACACAACACACAACACACACACACACACCACGCATGCACGCACACACACAAAACACACACGCACACACACAACACACAACACACACCACACACACACAACACACACCACACAACACAACACACACACAGACACAACACACACACCACACAACACACAACACACAACACAAACACAAACACACACACACACACACACACAAACACACAACACACAAACATACAAACACACACCACACAAACACACAACACACAACACACAAACACACAACACGCAACACACAACACACAAACACACACACACAACACACAACACACAACACACACCACACAAACACACAACACACAACACACAAACACACACCACACAACACACACACACAACACACAACACACAGCATGGAAGAAAGAGAAAGTTGATCAATATCAGTACTCTGTCAGAGACATACAACAAACATAAGAGGTATTGTTCAAATCCAGGATTACTCAACACACAGGGGTGTGTCTGTGTGTGTGTGTGTGTGTGTGCGTGCGTGCATGTGGTGTGTGTGTGTGTGCGTGCGTGTGCATACACTATGTGTGTATGTTGTTACTGAGATGGTTGTAACAGGAAGAGTAGTTGATTTTGTTTCCTCCTGCGAATCAAATGAACTTAAGGTGAGTGAGTGGGCCACTGGAGGAAAGGAGAGACAGAAAGGAGATGTGAGCAGTAGAGATGGTGATGGAGAGGGAGAGTGGGCTGAATGACAGAAAGTAATGAATTCATCTTCATTCCTTACGCGAGTCAGATAATCTTAGATAGAAAACAGCTACCGCACAACCAACACACACATATCGTACACACACACACACACACACACACACACACACACACACACACACACACACACACACACACACACACACACACACACACACACACACACACACACACACACACACACACACACACACAAACCTTAACACCTGTTCCACCTCCACCTCAGATACAGGTTAAAAGGTTTCCCTCTTTCTCAACTTCTAAGAGAGGGCATTATTATTGAGGAAGAGGGGGAGGAGCGATGAGAAGCTGTGTGGAAGAGAGGAGACACTGAAAATGATGCAGGTAAAAAAAAAGGTCTTAACCCAGACCTAACCAGACAAATGACGAATAGTAATGAGATACATTGATCTATCTTCATTTGATTAGTGATGTCTGGCTCTGACCTTTGTAACCCAGAATACTCAATCACCTAGCCATGAGAAGACGAAAGGACAGAGTTCACTCCTGAACCACCAGGGCTTTTGGTCACTTTCTACTCTAATTAGGGTGTGTATGTGTGTGTGTGTGTGTGTGTGTGTGTGTGTGTGTGTGTGTGTGTGTGTGTGTGTGTGTGTGTGTGTGTGTGTGTGTGTGTGTGTGTGTGTGTGTGTGTGTGTGTGTGTGTGTGTGTGTGTGTGTGTGTGTGTGTGTGTGTGTGTGTGTGTGTGTGTGTGTGTGTGTGTGTGTGTGTGTGTGTGTGTGTGTGTGTGGTGTGTGTAAGCAACCATATATGGGCAATAATAAAGCACCACTTCAAGGTCCACAAGGACAGCACATGGCCCTCTCTGCCCTCTGATTGGATCAGGGCCCTGGGGGCTCCACGCTTTCCTGTGATTGGATAAAACCCTGGGGGCATCCGATCTCTCTCTCTCTCTCTCTCTCTGACAGAAAGAGGGGCATTTGGCCGCAGATCTCAACCCCTAGAATACCCTTGAAGACCGAATGCTTGTTTAAACCTTTTTTCATCCTGAAGGCTCATCTCTCTTCCCTTCCTAACGCCTCAGTTTTCTCTGTTTAATGACTTCCTCTCACTCCCACTAGTACTGCTCGGCCTGAGGGTGGCTCCCCAACTCACACTTTCGCCTGTGTGTGTGTGTGTGTGTTAGTGTCTGTTGTAGTGTGTGTGTGTGTGTGTGTGTGTGTGTGTGTGTGTGTGTGTGTGTGTGTGTGTGTGTGTGTGTGTGTGTGTGTGTGTGTGTGTGTGTGTGTGTGTGTGTGTGTGTGTGTGTGTGTGTGTGTGTGTGTGTGTGTGTTGTTAGGTTCTAAATATCAGAGTAGGAAATTGACGGACAATATGAAAGCTCCAACCAAGTTTATTCGCCCAAAGGATAGAACAGCTGAACAGATAAAAATGGTGGTGGTTTATATATATCCCAATTTGGGGTGGAATCTCCCCCTTCTCTCTAAACATTACATCTTTGTTGCCAAATACAATTCAACAGAAATCTCATAAATCAAATTTCTCAAACATACAAGTATTAAGCACCATTTTAAAGATACAATTCTCGTTAATCCAGCCAGAGTGTCTGATTTCAAAAATGCTTTAAAGCGAAAGCTCCACAAACGATCATGTTAGGTCACCACCAAGTCACAGAAAAACCAAGCCGTTTTTCCCGCCAAAGAGAGGAGTCACAAAAAGCACAAATAAAAATAAAATTAATCTCTAACCGTTGATGATCTTAATCAGATGACACTCATAGGACTTCATGTTACACAACACATGTATGTTTTGTTCGGTAAAGTTCATATTTATATCCAAAAATATAATTTTACATTGGCGTGTTACATTCAGTAGTTCCAAAACATGCAGTGATATTCTAGAGAGCCACATCAATTTACAGAAATACTCATAATAAATGTTGATGAAAATACAACTATTATACATGGAACGTTAGATACACTTCTTAATGCAACCACTGTGTCAGATTTCAAAAAAACTTTACGGAAAAAGCATAATCTGAGAACGGCGCTCAGAGCCCAAACCAGCCAGAGAAATATCCGCCATGTTGTGTACTCAACATTATTCATAAATAGCATTATAAATATTCACTTACCTTTGATGATCTTCATCAGAATGCACTCCCAGGAATCGCAGTTCCACAATAAATGCTTGTTTTGTTCGATAATGTCCATCATTTATGTCCATTTATGTCTAATAGCTTCTTTTGTTAGGGCGTTTGGTAAACAAATCCAAAAGCGCGACCTGGTCCATTCGGACGAAACGTTCAAAAAGTTATATTACAGGTCGAAGAAACGTGTCAAACTAAGTATAGAATCAATCTTTAAGATGTTTTTATCATAAAAGTTCAATAATGTTCCAACCGGAGAATTCCTTTGTCTGTAGAAAAGCAATGGAACGAGAGATACCTCTCAAGTGAAAGCGTGTGACTGAGAACGAGGCTGTAGGCAGACCTCTTAGTAAAACAGCTCCCATCCGGCCCTCCTTCACATGAGCAGCCTGAAACCACGTTCTAAAGACGGTTGACATCTAGTGGAAGCCTTAGGAAGTGAAGAATAACCCATATCCCACTGTGTATTCGATAGGGCTGAGTTCAAAAACTACAAACCTCAGATTTCCCACTTCCTGTTTGGATTTTTTCTCAGGTTTTAGCCTGCCATATGAGTTCTGTTATACTCACAGACATCATTCAAACAGTTGTAGAAATTTCAGATTGTTTTCTATCCAATACTAATCATAATAGGCATATATTAGCATCTGGGACTGAGCAGGAGGCAGTTCACTCTGGGCACGCTATTCATCCAAATGTGAAAATGCTGCCCCCTATCCCAATGAAGTTAACCTCTGGTGTAGACCATGGACTATGGCACCCCTCATGTCTCTAGTATAACCAATGACCAATAATATTCAAAGTTTGGAAATCCGAACCCATCAGTGTGTAGTGAGGTATGGTTTAACATTCAGGTATTATCCTGTTTCCTTACGCTTCAAGCACGCAGGCGTTGTTATGGTAATTGTTTCCACAGGGATGAGGCAATCCGTCACCAGCTGAGACAAAGGGGAAATCAGTCACCTACCACATCCCCTGATCCTATCGCCATGGGGACAAGATCAGAGAGAGACATGGGAAGACAGAGTGTGTGAGTGTGTGAGTGTGTGAGTGAGAGAGAGAGAGATAGACAGAGAGAGAGAGAGAGAGAGAGAGAGAGAGAGAGAGAGAGAGAGAGAGAGAGAGAGAGAGAGAGAGAGAGAGAGAGACACACAGATTGAGAGAGAGAGAGACAGATTGAGAGATAGAGAGAGACAGACAGAGACAGAGACAGAGAGTACAGTTGTTCCTTCTCTACTGCTACTTGTTTCCTCACCCATGAGGTGAGGAAACATCCACACACACACACACACACACACACACACACACACACACACACACACACACACACACACACACACACACACACACACACACACACACACACACACACACACACACACACACACACACACACACATTGATGAAAAGAGCTCCGGCCTGCAGTCACACTTCAAAGGTCCTCTCCTTGATTGGGCCACCTGAGGTTTGATGGTAAAGGCAGGACAAAGCCAGCGACACAGAGGAAGCGAGGCCTTATCTATTTCATTATTAACTCACTGGCTGTCCTTTTGAATTTTCTCTATACTGCACAGTGTCATTATGCTAATGAGTGAAGAGCCAGTGATGAGTCAGCACTACATCAGCCTAGTTATGTCATCGTGTCAATCAAACAAGTCTAGACATGTCAAAGATTCCATGTGGGGACTCATCTTTGATCAGTTCCCTGCTGTCTGTTGGTAGGTCCTGTGGGGCTCAGAGGGCTTCAAAGTCTGGTTGGGGCACAGTCACAGGAGTGATTCCTGATGGTACAGTCACAGGAGTGATTCCTTATGGCACAGTCACAGGAGTGATTCCTGATGGTACAGTCACAGGAGTGATTCCTTATGGTACAGTCACAGGAGTGATTCCTGATGGTACAGTCACAGGAGTGATTCCTGATGGTACAGTCACAGGAGTGATTCCTTATGGCACAGTCACAGGAGTGATTCCTTATGGCACAGTCACAGGAGTGATTCCTGATGGTACAGCCACAGGAGTGATTCCTGATGGTACAGCCACAGGAGTGATTCCTGATGGTACAGTCACAGGAGTGATTCCTTATGGTACAGTCACAGGAGTGATTCCTGATGGCACAGTCACAGGAGTGATTCCTTATGGCACAGTCACAGGAGTGATTCCTGATGGTACAGCCACAGGAGTGATTCCTGATGGTACAGCCACAGGAGTGATTCCTGATGGTACAGCCACAGGAGTGATTCCTGATGGTACAGTCACAGGAGTGATTCCTTATGGCACAGTCAAAGGAGTGATTCCTGATGGTACAGTCACAGGAGTGATTCCTGATGGCACAGTCACAGGAGTGATTCCTTATGGTACAGTCACAGGAGTGATTCCTGATGGTACAGTCACAGGAGTGATTCCTGATGGTACAGTCACAGGAGTGATTCCTTATGGCACAGTCACAGGAGTGATTCCTTATGGTACAGTCACAGGAGTGATTCCTTATGGCACAGTCACAGGAGTGATTCCTTATGGTACAGTCACAGGAGTGATTCCTGATGGTACAGTCACAGGAGTGATTCCTTATGGCACAGTCACAGGAGTGATTCCTTATGGTACAGTCACAGGAGTGATTCCTGATGGCACAGTCACAGGAGTGATTGCTGATGGTACAGTCACAGGAGTGATTCCTGATGGTACAGTCACAGGAGTGATTGCTGATGGTACAGTCACAGGAGTGATTCCTTATGGTACAGTCACAGGAGTGATTCCTTATGGCACAGTCACAGGAGTGATTCCTTATGGTACAGTCACAGGAGTGATTCCTGATGGTACAGTCACAGGAGTGATTCCTTATGGCACAGTCACAGGAGTGATTCCTTATGGTACAGTCACAGGAGTGATTCCTTATGGCACAGTCACAGGAGTGATTCCTTATGGTACAGTCACAGGAGTGATTCCTGATGGTACAGTCACAGGAGTGATTCCTTATGGCACAGTCACAGGAGTGATTCCTTATGGCACAGTCACAGGAGTGATTCCTTATGGTATAGTCACAGGAGTGATTCCTGATGGTACAGTCACAGGAGTGATTCCTTATGGCACAGTCACAGGAGTGATTCCTTATGGTACAGTCACAGGAGTGATTCCTGATGGCACAGTCACAGGAGTGATTGCTGATGGTACAGTCACAGGAGTGATTCCTGATGGTACAGTCACAGGAGTGATTCCTGATGGTACAGTCACAGGAGTGATTGCTGATGGTATGGTAGGCTCCATTTTGCAATTTAGTGCTATGTGTGTGTTTATGAGAGTGTGTGCGTGCGTGTGTGTTTACATGTTTAACTATTATTGTGTTTGTGTGTGTATATGTGTGTGGGAGGGGTGGGGGGGGGGTGTGTGTGTGTGGGTCTGTGAGTGTGGGTCTGTTTGTGTGGGTGCGTGTGTGTGTGTGGGGGGGGGGGGGGGTATGTGTGTGTGGGTCTGTGAGTGTGGGTCTGTTTGTGTGGGTGCATGTGTGTGTGGGGGGGAGGGGGTGTGTGTGTGGGTCTGTGTCTGTGTTTGTGTGGGTGCGTGCGTGCGTGAATGTCAGAATGTGAGTTATTCCTGGTGGCGTGGCTGGCTGTGCTCGTGTTTCTTGTCATGGTCAGTGTCTGCATCAACATCTCTCGCAAGGCCTGGGGATGTCACCGTACGCATCATCATTCATGGCCTGGAGGATCTCTCAGCGCTCAGGCATCATATTGAATCACAATCATCATGGCCACCTCTAACCTTCCATCAGTCTCCAGGCCTCTCAGCTGAGAGAGGAGCGATGCAAGTGGACAGAGGAGGATGACTGGGCCTATACAGTTATATCAGACAATCTGCTTATTAAAATCACATTTGAACCGGATAATTAGATAGCTATGTTTATCTTAAAGTTTGTATTCCTGCAATCCTATGATGCGAATTCCCTGAATTACTGTTTAATGATACAATAGTGTGTTTATCCAAAATGGCGTAGCAGTCAGACGTCTTTGTCCTTCGTCTTGTCCTGTCCCATGTATATATCTTTCTATATCCTTTTCTTCGCATATCTTTTTTATATTTTTCTAAACCTCAACTTCAAAATACTCTCCTGCAACCCGCCTCACCCAATGTGTTGTGATTATGTTTTTTCTAAAGTATTTTTATTTACCTCGGAACCGGAATCCCCCAACAGAAGCTAGCCAGCTCACTAGCTACTAGCTAGTAGTCAGCTAACCATTGCTAGCGGTCATCAGCTAACCTTTAGCTCGGAAAGCTCTTGCCAGTTTGTACAACCCGACTCAAACCAGAGCATACCGGACCTATTTTCTCTCCATATCCCCGGATTCCTACCGCAAGCTCTGGACCTTTTTACCTGGATCATCGCAGCTAGCTAGCTACTATCCGAGTGACTACTCCTGGCTAACGTCTGTCCCGAAGCAAGCACCAATTAGCCTGGAGTTAGCCCATGCTAGGCCCACTCTCCCGGCTAGCTGAAGAGGCCCATCAGCCACTCCTGGGCTACAATACCCGGACCTCTTCTACTGCCGGTATGGGACACGGAACCCCGCCGATCCTTCACGACTTGACAACGACTTAATCTAATCGAGGGGGTACTCAACTGGCCCCTACATCGCAACGTCCCCTGAATGCCCATCTGCTAGCCTGCAATCCGCGGCCATCTAGCTGTCTAGAGCATATTGGACTGTTAGCTGAATAGATCCATCGGCCAAATTATTGGGCCACTACACCTATTTTGCCAATTGAACTTGAACCCCTCTGCTACTCAGAACCCTACTAATCCATCACAAGTGGTCGACGTCACCGCACGCGGAGGCTAAAACAGACTTTCCTCTGTCGCGACGTCCTTCTAAGGACCTTTTGCTAGCTGTCTGAATCGCCGTGTCTCCAACCAGCTCAACCACTCACTGGACCCCTAAGATCACTCGGTATGCATGCCTCTCCCTAATGTCAATATGCCTTTTCCATTACTGTCCTGGTTAGTAATTATTGTCTTATTTCACTGTAGAGCCTCTAGTCCTGCTCAATATGCCTTATTAACCAACCATTTAGTGCCACCTCCCACATATGCGGTGATATCACCTGGTTTAAACGTCTCTAGAGACAATATCTCTCTCATCATTACTCAATGCATAGGTTTACCTCCAATGTACTCACCCTACCATACCTTTGTCTGTACATTATGCCTTGAATCTATTCTATCGCCCCCCGAAACCTGCTCCTTTACCTCTCTGTTCCGAACATACTAGATGACCAGTTCTGATAGCCTTTAGCCGTACCCTTATCCTACTCCTCCTCTGTTCCTCTGGTGATGTAGAGGTTAATCCAGGCCCTGCAGTGCCTAGCTCCGCTCCTACTCCCTAGGTGCTCACATTTGTTGACTTCTGTAACCGTAAAAGCCTTGGTTTCATGCATGTTAACATTAGAAGCCTCCTCCCTAAGTTTGTTTTATTCAATGCTTTAGCACTCTCTGCCAACCCGGATGTCCTAGCTGTGTCTGAATCCTGGCTTAGGAAGACCACCAAGAACCCTGAAATTTCCATCCCTAACTACAACATCTTCCAACAAGATAGAACTGCCAAAGGGGGCGGTGTTGCAATCTACTGCAGAGATAGCCTGCAGAGTTCTGTCTTACTATCCAGGTCTATAACCAAACAATTCGAGCTTCTACTTTTAAAAATCCACCTTTCCAGATACAAGTCTCTCATCATTGTTGCTTGCTATAGACCACCCTCGGCTCCCAGCTGTGTCCTGGACACCATGTGTGAATATTTTGCCCCCCATCTATCTTCAGAGCTCGTGCTGCTAGGTGACCTAAACTGGGACATGAACACACATCCAGACTGTAGGATGAACATCAACACACATCCAGACTGTAGGATGAACATCAACACACATCCAGACTGTAGGATGATCGTCAACACACATCCAGACTGTAGGATGAACATCAACACACATCCAGACTGTAGGATGAACATCAACACACATCCAGACTGTAGGATGAACATCAACACACATCCAGACTGTAGGATGAACATCGACACACATCCAGACTGTAGGATGAACATCAACACACATCCAGACTGTAGGATGAACATCGACACACATCCAGACTGTAGGATGAACATCGACACACATCCAGACTGTAGGATGAACATCAACACACATCCAGACTGTAGGATGAACATCAACACACATCCAGACTGTAGGATGAACATCAACACACATCCAGACTGTAGGATGAACATCAACATACATCCAGACTGTAGGATGATCGTCAACACACATCCAGACTGTAGGATGAACATCAACACACATCCAGACTGTAGGATGAACATCAACACACATCCAGACTGTAGGATGAACATCAACACACATCCAGACTGTAGGATGAACATCAACACACATCCAGACTGTAGGATGATCGTCAACACACATCCAGACTGTAGGATGAACATCAACACACATCCAGACTGTAGGATGAACATCAACACACATCCAGACTTTAGGATGAACATCAACACACATCCAGACTGTAGGATGAACATCAACACACATCCAGACTGTAGGATGAACATCAACACACATCCAGACTGTAGGATGAACATCAACACACATCCAGACTGTAGGATGAACATCAACACACATCCAGACTGTAGGATGAACATCGACACACATCCAGACTGTAGGATGAACGTCAACACACATCCAGACTGTAGGATGAACATCAACACACATCCAGACTGTAGGATGATCGTCAACACACATCCAGACTGTAGGATGAACATCAACACACATCCAGACTGTAGGATGAACATCAACACACATCCAGACTGTAGGATGATCGTCAACACACATCCAGACTGTAGGATGAACATCGACACACATCCAGACTGTAGGATGAACATCAACACACATCCAGACTGTAGGATGAACATCAACACACATCCAGACTGTAGGATGATCGTCAACACACATCCAGACTGTAGGATGAACATCAACACACATCCAGACTGTAGGATGAACATCGACACACATCCAGACTGTAGGATGACTGTCAACACACATCCAGACTGTAGGATGAACATCGACACACATCCAGACTGTAGGATGAACATCAACACACATCCAGACTGTAGGATGAACATCGACACACATCCAGACTGTAGGATGAACATCGACACACATCCAGACTTTAGGATGATCGTCAACACACATCCAGACTGTAGGATGAACATCAACACACATCCAGACTGTAGGATGAACATCAACACACATCCAGACTGTAGGATGAACATCAACACACATCCAGACTGTAGGATGAACATCGACACACATCCAGACTGTAGGATGAACATCAACACACATCCAGACTGTAGGATGAACATCGACACACATCCAGACTGTAGGATGAACATCGACACACATCCAGACTGTAGGATGAACATCGACACACATCCAGACTGTAGGATGAACATCAACACACATCCAGACTGTAGGATGAACATCAACACACATCCAGACTGTAGGATGAACATCAACATACATCCAGACTGTAGGATGATCGTCAACACACATCCAGACTGTAGGATGAACATCAACACACATCCAGACTGTAGGATGAACATCAACACACATCCAGACTGTAGGATGAACATCAACACACATCCAGACTGTAGGATGATCGTCAACACACATCCAGACTGTAGGATGAACATCAACACACATCCAGACTGTAGGATGAACATCAACACACATCCAGACGGTAGGATGAACATCAACACACATCCAGACTGTAGGATGAACATCAACACACATCCAGACTGTAGGATGAACATCAACACACATCCAGACTGTAGGATGAACATCAACACACATCCAGACTGTAGGATGAACATCGACACACATCCAGACTGTAGGATGAACATCGACACACATCCAGACTGTAGGATGAACATCAACACACATCCAGACTGTAGGATGAACATCAACACACATCCAGACTGTAGGATGATCGTCAACACACATCCAGACTGTAGGATGAACATCAACACACATCCAGACTGTAGGATGAACATCAACACACATCCAGACTGTAGGATGATCGTCAACACACATCCAGACTGTAGGATGAACATCAACAGATCTAGTGTAAGAGCTGGGTGAAAAAAATGTAGTTTTTTCTAAGTAAACATACTGTAATTAGAATGCCAAGCATTTAAAGGTGTACTTGTTGTTTCATTTTCACCAGCATCATCAGAATGTATGTAAATACATTGTGTGCTGACAAAAAAAGCATTTGTTCAGGCTGTTTGAAAACATTGAATTGATGCATATCGTACAGTAAGTCTGGCATTGAACCCATGGGTACATTTGGTGTAAGAGTGAGTTCGTGAGTGAATGTCACAGTTTCTGTGTTATTTGATAGTTGTTTCCTTAGGTTACCCCTGGAGGGTACCCTTACCCTGTTTTCTAGTTTCCAGGTTACCCTGAGTATTACTTATTGGATTCACCTGTGTTTAATTACCTTTCTGTTCACAAGACTAATTGCGCTTCGGCAGGGAAGCCGGAGCGTAGCTTATTACGCCATTGACTTTTGGACGCTCGCCACTGAGAGCGGGTTGGAATACACAGGCACTTCACTCAGCCTTTCTGAACGGACTCAGCGAGGTTCTCAAGGATGAACTGGCTTCCCGGGACAACCCTGACCCTCTGGATGAGCTTATCGTTCTGGCCATCAGGATTGATAACCGGTTTCAGGAACATCGTCGTGAGAGGACAGAGGGGTTCCAAGTTGTTTCCAGTGTTTCGGGTTCAACTGAGGGAGTCGATTCTTCATTTGTTCCACTGCCTTATTCTGCGTCTGCTTGTTCTGTACCCCGTCAGAGTTCTCAATTCGGCTCTGGTTCTCCTTCATATCCTTCAGAGGAGCCAATGCAATTGGGACGCACCTGACTTTCCACTCTGGAGAGAAGGCACAGGATTAATGAGCAATGTTGTCTTTACTGTGGACAGTCTTGACATTTCCGTGCCTCCTTTCCCGAGCCGACGGAAAACGGGATGACTCGTCAGTCGACGGTAGACTACCGGCAGGGGATTACAAGCCTGATCTTTCCCGCATACCTCAGGATTACTGGGATCTGGGTCAAGTCTTCAGCAAAGGAAGGGCCTAGCGAACTGCCTCCTCGCAGGTCTTACAATTGTGCCGATGGCACAATTTTTGACTTGACTTCCTGCTCGGCACCACTTCTCCCAGAGGAGGGATTTATTTTCTCTCAGGTCCAGAGACTGCAGCCATTAAAGAGACGGCGGCTGGTTTTATTCGTCCGTCCACTTCACCTGCAGGAGCGGGTATTTTCTCTGTTGGAAAGAGGGATTACGTTCCTGTATCGATTACCGGGGTTTAAATAACATTACAATCACGAACCGCTACCCTCTTATGCCGTCAGCCTTTGAGAGACTCCAGGGAGCTACGGTTTCCTCAAAATTGTATTTACGGAATGCGTACAATGTAGTGCGCATCAGACAGGGAGACGAGTGGAAGACAGCGTTCAACACCCCAAATGGACATTATTAGTACCGTGTCATGCTGTTTGGACTGTGTCATGCTGCTCCAGCCATTTTCCAGGCCCTGGTTAATGATGTGCTGCGCGACTTCCTTCACCAGTTCGTGTTTGTATACCTGGATGACATCCTCATCTTCTCCAGGTCCATGGTTGAACACGTCCAACATGTTCGCCAGGTTCTTCAAAGACTCCTCTCACCACTTGTTCGTGAAGGCCGAAAAGTGTGAGTTTCACGTTCCTCGGATCTCCTTCCTGGGGTACATCATTTTATTTTATTTATTTTATTTATTTTATTTATTTTATTTAACCTTTATTTAACCAGGAAGGGCTCATTGAGACTTACAATCTCCTTTTCAAGAGCGTCCTGGCCAAGATGGGCAGCACCAAGTCATTACAAAAGTTACAGACAAACAACATGAAAAACTACAAGTAATCTAGTAAAAACCATAGAATTCACAAGAGTATAACAAAATCAAAAACAGCAAATTAAAAACATTGACAGGTCAGGGAATCAGTCTCAAGATCATTCATCAGTGATTTAAAAATACCAATCGGGACAAGTTCTTCCAGTTTAAAAGTATTTTGTAAGGCGTTCCAAGACGATGGCGCAGAGTACATAAAAGCCCTTTTACCAAATTCAGTTGGGACATTTGGAACAGTTAGCAGGATAAAGTCCAGCGAACGAAGAGAGTACCCACCACATTTCTGAACAATAAAAATGCCCAAATAAAAAGGTAGTAAACCCATAATGGCTTTAGAAATAAAAGTAAACCAGTGACTGAGTCTACGAGAGACTAGAGAAGGCCAGCCAACCCTTGTATACAAAGTGCAGTGGTGCGTAAGGGTTTTGCAGTTTAAAATAAATCTCAAAGTGCCATGGTAAAGGGTGTCAATTGATCTCAAACACTGAGCGGAAGCATTCATATATAAAATATCCCCATAGTCTAGTAAAGGCTTAAATGTAGCTGATACTAGCCTCCTTCTGGCTTCAAAAGAAAAACAGGCCTTATTCCTAAAATAAAATCCCAATTTCATCTTACGTTTTTTTGTAAGAGGCCGTCATCAACTAAAATTCCAAGATATGTATATGAGGTTACAACCTCAATCTCCTTGCCCTGACAGGTAGTAATAGGTGAAAGGTTCAGAGGTCTATTTCTTGCTTAAAAATACACCATTAGTTTAGTTTTGTCAGTATTGAGGATATTGCTTCAACTGACATAAGGTATGTTGAACAGTATAAAAAGCAGTTTGCAAGTTCTGGGAAGCTTTTGTAAGAGACGAGGCACAACAGTAAATAACAGTATCATCAGCATAAAAATTAAGTTGTGCATTTTGGACATTTTTGTCTAAATCATTTATTTAAATAGTGAATAAGAGAGGACCAAGTACAGAGCCTTGGGGCACACCATTAAAGACAGAACATTTTACAGATATAAGCCCATCAAATTGAGTGCACTGAATTCTGTCAGACAGATAGTTGGCAAACCATGCAACTGCACTACACTCGACAATCTCTGCCTCAGTATAGCATGATCAACTGTATCAAAAGCCTTAGAGAGATCAATAAGAAGTGAGACACAGTGCTATTTTTTGTCAAGGGCTTCAGTGATATCATTTAAAACCTTCATGGCTGCTGTAATTGTGCTCTGCTTCTTCCTGAAGCCAGATTGCTACATTGATAAAATAGAGTTAGTAAATAAAAACTATTTTATCTGTTCACTCACAAGGGTTTCAAGTATTTTCACCAGGGGTGACAGCTTTGAGATTGGCCTATAAGTATTTAAAAGAGATGGATGTCCCCCTTTTAAAAGTGGTAGGACAAATGGTGATTTCCAGATTTTCGGAAATTCATGACATTCGAGGGTTAGATTGAACAGATATGTAAGAGGTTCAACTATGAAATCAGCTACCAGATTTAAATAGCAGGGATCCAGAAGATCAGGACCGGCAGGCTTTCTCTGATGTAAGGATTTCAGGGCTTTATGTACCACCTGCACTGAGAATGGCAAAAAGCTAAAAGTTTGACCAGCTCTCACTGCTTCATCGACACAGGGTTGTACAGAGGACACTGAATCAAACAGCCTACCAGATGATACAAAGTGCTCATTGAAACAATTCAGCATTTCAGTTTTGTCATATATAGCAACAGAGTCCTTCAAAACACATGACGGTAATTCATTAACATTACTGTTACCAGACATAGACTTAATAGCCTTCCAAAACTTTCTAGGGTCATTCAGGTTATCAGTGGTAACAGACATAAAATATTCAGACTTGGCCTTCCTGAGAAGAAAATAACACTTGTTTCTTAACTGCCTAAAAATAAGCCAATCAGCATCAGAACATGATTTCCTTGCTTTAGCCCAGGCTAGATTACGGTCGTGAATAATACAAGACCGCTCAGAAGAAAACCATGGATTAGCCCGCCCTTTAACCCCGAACCTGCGGAATGGTGCATGTTTGTTTACTATTTGGAAAAAAACATCATGAAAGATTTTCAAGGCAGTTTCCACATCAGGGATAAGCTCAATCTTGCTCCAGTCAAAATAAAACAAATCATGAAAGAAAGCCTGCTCATTAAAACACTTCAAATTTCACTTACGAATAAAACGGGGGTTGGTCTTAGGAACCTTAGTATTTCTAACAGCAACAACAGCACAATGGTCACTTAGATAATTTCAAAAAACACCAACCGCAGAATATTTATGTGGAACATTTGTTAATATCAAATCAATCAGGGTAGATTTATCTGGGCATTTAAGATGTACTGTATATCTCAGGGCTGTGTACGGATGGACTCCCAAAAGATAGAAGCGGTGGTCAACTGGCCGCGGCCCAGCATAGTCGAGCAAGTCAAGCATTTTTGTGATTTTGCTCATTTCTACCGGAGAATTGTGAGAGACTTTAATGTGGTGGCTGCGCCATTGGCAGCACTCACTAAGGGCTCAGCTAGGCATGTAAGCTGGACTCCTGCTGATGAGATAGGCGTTCCAGAACCTGAAACGTCAGTTTTCTTCTGCACCTATTCTAGTTCATGCGGATCCTACTCTTCCCTTCGTGGTAGAGGTGGATGCCTCTGACGTTGGTGTTGGTGCAGTTCTGTCTCAGCGCTCGCTCATCCTCGCACCGGTGTCCTGGGGTATAGAGACTGCAGTGAGGGAGGCGCAAAGTAGTGAGGCAGTTCCTGATGGCTGTCTATCTAACATAAATATTGTTCCTCTTGAGGCATGGTCCAAGGTACTTCAGTGGGCTCACTCGTCGCATCTCACTTCTCATCCGGGAGGGCAGCAAACGCTGGAGTTTCTGAGGAGGAGGTTTTGGTGGCCCTCGGCGGAGGCGGACACTCTGACCTTTGTGGCTGCCTGTCCGACATGTGCCCGGAACGAGACTCCTCGTCACAGCCTCTGCGGCTTCTTCGTCCGCCTTCTCAACCCTGGTCTCATTTCTCTATGGATTTCATGACGGGTCTTCCATCCTCAGAGGGCCACACTGTCATCCTGGTCATTGTGGACCACTTTTCCAAGGCGGCACATTTCATTCTGCTGCCTCAGCTTCCATCTGCCA
The DNA here is from genome assembly GCF_045679555.1 of Salvelinus alpinus. Taxonomy (NCBI): domain Eukaryota; kingdom Metazoa; phylum Chordata; class Actinopteri; order Salmoniformes; family Salmonidae; genus Salvelinus; species Salvelinus alpinus. Next base: position 38,787,852 of record NC_092107.1, read on the forward strand.
TGAGACTGCTCAGCTAGCTATTCAGCATGTTTTCCGCCTTCACGGACTTCTTCTGGACATTGTTTCCGACCGGGGCCCCCAGTTTGCCTCCTGATTCTGGAGGGCATTCTGTACTCTTCTGGGGTCATCAGCCAGTTTGTCCTCGGGCTATCACCCTCGGTCCAACGGTCAAACAGAGCAGGTGAACCAGGATCTGGAGACCGCCTTACGGTAATGTGTGTCTGCCAAACACACCACTTGGAGTCAGCATCTTCCCTGGGTGGAGTATGCACACAACACTCTCTAGTGTTCCTCCAGTGGCCTGTCACCAATCCAGGTTTTGTATGGATACCAGCCTCCTCTGTTTCCAGCCGGACCTGGAAGAGGGCTTGGTCAGCACTCCTGAGGTCCTCAGCTCGGGTTCAACGACAGGCCAACCTTCATCACCGTTTGAGTCCATTCCTGCGTCCAGGCTAGATGGTCTGGTTGTCTATTAGGAATCTGCCTCTGCATATGGAATCAAGGAAGTTGGCACACCAGTATGTTGGGCCATTCAAGGTTAATCCAGTGGCCTATCGTCTTCGTCTTCCCCATTCCATGAGGGTTCATCCCACCTTCCACATCTCCAGACTCAAGCCTGTGGTGTTCATTCCTCTGGTTCTGGCCACTCGGCCTCCACCTCTGCCTCGCATGATAGCAGCCAGCCTACACTGTGCGACACATCCTCTCCAGTTGCCAGTTCCGGCGTGGGACTCAGTATCTCGTGGACTGGGAAGGTTATGGTCCTTAGGAGCTATCCTGGGTTGCGTCTCGGGACATTCTGGACACCGGACTCATTCGGGATTTCCATCACCGTTCAGCTACCCAATGGTGGAACATTAGGATCTGTTCCTTGAGGTGGGGGTCCTGTCACAGTTTTTGTGTTACTTGATTGTTGTTTCCTTAGGTTACCGCTGGAGGAAACCATTAACCTGTTTTCTAGTTTCCAGGTTACCCTGATTATTACTTATTGGATTCACCTGTGTTTGATTACCTTTCTGTTCACTTGGCCTGTATCTTTTCTTAGGTGTCATGTTTTATTAGTGAGTTCTTGTGCGGTTGCCTTGTTTCTTTTAAGACTAAGTAAACGTTCTGGATTTACCCTTACCTCTGCTCGCTGTGTTTCTCTGCGCCTGGGTTCGAGTTTGTACTAGCATTATTGTTACAGTGAGTGAGTGAAGTGAGTGAGAGATTGAGTTTAGTTCATGATTAGGTAATACAGGTAAAGTCATACAACTGTAGAGAGATGACCTCAAACGTGGTAAAAGCAAAATGTTAATTCCACATCCGTCTTTAACCTTGTCTTGTCAGAGATCTTTCTTTAGACGTTCCCATATGAAGTGCTCTGAACCATGCAAAGAATCATGGGATTCCATGCAGCCCCTATCGACCAATCCCCAGTGACCCGATCTTTTATACGTGCACTGCACCAGAATTTACCTGAATCACTGTTCACACAATCCTTTTGGAGTGTATATATGGAGCAGGCATGTTCTCTGCAGTTTCAAAGAGATCACTTCCTGGGTAACATGCATGATTAAGTATCCACTTTCCTCTTGGAAACAGTTACAGTTCTCCTCACTACACTAGCTTGTCTCCCCGGGGCAGAGCTTCTGCTCTCAGAAATATGAACAGGACTTGATCTCTGTTATCATTAGTCAGTGTGTGTACGTTTTTCAGTTAGAGTTCATCATAAGATATAATTAACCTCTCTGTCTGTGAGAGAGAAACAAATAGTAACCTAACCCTGAAGCTGTGGTTTTACACATCCAATATCTCCCTGCATATCTTTTGTCTAATCATTAAAAATATGGTGGTGGTGTTCAGTCAGAGCCACCCCCTTACAGTTTACCACCTCATCTGCTGTAAAACTCACATTTCTATTGTATTCACCCAGACAATAAGTTAGAGCAAAAAGTTCCCCATAATGTCATTAGTTTATTCACTGACTTCGGCCCAGCCTGAACCCAGCTGTTTTCATATTTGTTTGTTTTTCCTGTTTGTTTTTTCCAAAACAAATTCTAACACTTAATCCATTCCATTTAGGCTGAGCCTTGGTCCGAAGCGACTCAGCTGTCACAATGAATTTCAGTGAGTTAAACAAGATAAACTATTGCTATTTTCCCCCCACATTGCTGGAGGTTTAATCAAAACACAGTGGATTTGGTTTGCTAATTCACCATGGTTACCATTAGAGAACTAACCATGGCTGTCTCAAACAACACGCTACTCCCCATAGAGACTACTACATGTGTAGAATCTTAATTTGACCAGTTTCTCACAGCAGGAAAATACTCCTAGAGCAACAGGAAATTTGAATTATTGTTTGGATTATAATTAATGGACATTTTTGTAAGGCCAATTCAGATCCTACATCTGTACGCATATGAAAAACTTTTCTTTTACTTTTTCAGTACATTACAATTGTGAGAACAACTATATAATATTCAACAGAAGACCATTTACTTTCATTATGTACTGTTTTTTTTTAAATATTGTTATTGTCTGCAAACCGACTAAGCAGCTATTCCCAGAGGTTCCAGTGACATGTAATGTTTAGCATCTCTATGGTCTACATCTCTCAGACACTCTGAACGGAAGGTCAACAACCCCATCAGCACACAGATTACTTAACTAAACAGGACACATTTACAACGAAAGGAAGTTAGTGAAGAAATAACAACTTAAATGTCTTGCCTTACCTAGCCTAATCTAAGTACCGTAAGATAAAAGATACAACTGAGTACCACTATATAAATGATTGAAGTAGGAAATTCACACAACAACTGTCGGGCTGTATCACCACCTGGTACGGCAACAGCACCGCCCACAACCAGGACACCTACAGCACCTGATGTCACAGGAAGGCCAAAAAGATCATCAAGGATATCGACCACCCGAGCCTCTTCTTGTTCACCCCGCTATCATCCAAGAGTCAGTACAGGTGCATCAAAGCTGGTACCAAGAGATGGAAAAACAGCTTCTATCTCAAGGCCATTAGACTGTTAAATAGCCATTTCTAACCGGCTACCACCCGGTTGCTCAACCCTGCAACTCAGAGGCTGCTGCCCTTTATACATAGACATGGAACTCTAGTCACTTTAATTAATAATGTTTACATACTGCTTTACTCATTTCATATGTATATACTGTATTCTACCGTATTTTCATCAATGCCATTCCGACATTGCTCGTTCTCATATTTATACATTTCTTAATTCCATTCTTTTACTTTTGGATTTGTGTGTATTGTTGTGAATTGTTAGATACTAATGCACTGTTGGAGCTAGGAACACAAGCCTTTAGCTAGACCCACAATAACATCTGCTAAATAAAATAGAAACGTCCCTTTTTCAGGACCATGTATTTCAAAGATAATTTGTAAAAATCCAAATAACTTCACAGATCTTCATTGTAAAGTGTTTAAACACTGTTTCCCATGCTTGTTCAATGAACCATAAACAATTAATGAACATGCACCTGTGGAACGGTCGTTAAGACACTAACAGCTTACAGACGGTAGGCAGTCCTTCGTCTTGTCGTGTCCCATGTACAGTGGGGAGAACAAGTATTTGATACACTGCCGATCTTGCAGGTTTTCCTACTTACAAAGCATATAGAGGTCTGTAATTTTTATCATAGGTACACTTCAACTGTGAGAGACGGATTCTAAAACAAAAATCCAGAAAATCACATTGTATGATTTTTAAGTAATTAATTTGCATTTTATTGCATGACATAAGTATTTGATACATCAGAAAAAGATAACTTAATATTTGGTACAGAAACCTTTGTTTGCAATTACAGAGATCATATGTTTCCTGTAGTTCTTGACCAGGTTTGCACACACTGCAGCAGAGATTTTGGCCCACAGTTTTGTGTCTAGGGTTTTGAAAAATGACATCAAGGTTCCCGAAATTAGTGCCAAAGTGATTGTAAAAAACTGTAAGTCTTCCCCATGTTCCAGACCTCAACTGTCCCTGAGTTACAATAGGTAAATTAGAGAGTGGGAGTTAAGTCTTCCCCATGTTCCAGACCTCACCTGTCCCTGAGTTACAATAGGTAAAGTAGAGAGTGGGAGTTAAGCCTTCCCCATGAACCAAACAAGTGTGCTTGTATAATCCCTTAATAGATCATTGCTTGAAAAACGATAGTACTGTTTGTCCGTCTTGAGACGCCATAGCCAGAATACACTTCCTCAAAATAGCCAGAATTAATCTAAGATAACTTTAAGTATTGTGTCATTAATTTTGATGTTTTTGCAGATGAGATCTTAGCTGCTCAAATATACATCTAACTAAGATGTTTGGTGCTGTATTTCTCAAGTAAAAATATGTGAATGAAAACAATTGGTCTCGTTGAATGGCAACAAACACTTAATTGAAGAAGCTCTGCTGTTGACCAATCATCAATGAAGGGGCATAGACTTCGGCTACTGACTTCGGCTTATTTCAATAATTAGATTTTTGTCTACACAAACAGCCGAGAACAAACAAAAAACAGCACAAAATGTCATCACAAGACACTACCGTTCTAAAGTTCGGGGTCACTTAGAAATGTCCTTGTTTTTGAAAGAAAAGCAAATTTTTTTGTCCATTAAAATAACATCAAATTGATCAGAAATACACTGTAGACATTGTTAATGTTTTAAGTTACCATTGTAGCTGGAAATGGCAGATTGTTTTTATGGAATATCTACATTGGCATACAGAGGCCCATTATCAGCAACCATCACTTCTGTGTTCCAATGGCACATTGTGTTAACTAATCCAAGTTTATAATTTTAAAAAGCTAATTGATCATTAGAAAACCGTTTTGCAATTATGTTAGCACAGCTGAAAACTGTTGTTCTGATTATAGAATCAATAGAACTGTCCTTCTTTAGACTAGTTGAGCATCTGGAACATTCGATTACAGGCTTTAAATGGCCAGAAAGAAAGAACTATTCTGAAACTCATCAGTCTATAAAGGCTATTCAATGTGAGAAATTGCCAAGACACTGAAGATCTCGTACAACGCTGTGTACTACTTCCTTCACAGAACAGTGCAATCTGGCTTTAATTAGAATAGAAAGAGGATTGGGAGGCCACGGTGCACAACTGAGCAAGAGGACAAGTACATTAGAGAGTCTAGTTTGAGAAACAGACACCTCACAAGTCCTCAACTGGCAGCTTCATTAAATAGTACCCTCAAAACACCAGTCTCAACGTCGACAGTGAAGAGGTGACTCCAGGATGCTGGCCTTCTAGACAGAGTTGCAAAGAAAAGCCATATCTCTGACTGGCCAATTAAAAGAAAAGATTAAGATGGGCAAAAGAACACAGACACTGGACAGAGGAAGATTGGAAAAAAGTGTTATGAACAGACAAATTTGAGTTTGAGGTTTGAGGTGTTCGGATCACAAAGAAGAACATTCGTGGGATGCAGAAGAAATGAAAAGATGCTGGAGAAGTGCTTGACGCCATCTGTTAAACATGGTGGAGGCAATGTGATGGTCTGGGGGTGCTTTGGTGGTGGTAAAGTGGGAGATTTTGTACAGGGTAAAAGGGATCTTGAAGAATGAAGGCTATCACTCCATTTGCAACGCCATGCCATACCAGGACAAAGCACAGCTCTAAACTATGAAGCTCAGAACTATGCAATAACTATTTAGGGAAGAAGCAGTCAGCTGGTATTCAGTCTATAATGTAGTGGTTAGCACAGTCACCGGATCTCAACCTTGACGGTAGTGTGTATGCACAAACTGTTACGAAATGTTTTGGATTGGAAGCATACAGACGTCTTTAGAGTATATCTCTTGTAAAATAATAACTCAATGTACAGAACTGTTTTCTTTGTGAAAATACAGAGATGTTTAGCCTCAGACTTATATGATAGAAACATTCTCCTATTACAACACACACACACACACACACACACACACACACACACACACACACACACACACACACACACACACACACACACACACACACACACACACACACACACACAAACACAAACTCATACACACAAAGACACACAAACACACACTCATACACACACGCACAAACAAACTCATACACACAAACACACACACACACACACACACAAACTCACACACACACACACAAACAAACTCTCACACACACACACACAAACTCATACACATACACACACACACAAACGTGTGCACACACACCGATACAATGGCTCCAAGTAAAGGTTTCACTGGAGGAACAGCAGCATCATGACGTAATGAGAGATGTGTGGAGGAGTGAGAAAAGAAAGGAAATTAGAAAGAAAAGTGCTGTTGAAAAGAGAATTGTTTTCAAGGTTTTGGTGTGTGTGTGTTTGTTTGTTTGTTTGTGCGTGTGTGTGTGTGTGTGTGTGTGTGTGTGTGTGTGTGTGTGTGTGTGTGTGTGTGTGTGTGTGTGTGTGTGTGTGTGTGTGTGTGTGTGTGTGTGTGTGTGTGTGTGTGTGTGTGTGTGTGTGTGTGTGTGTGTGTGTGTGTGTGTGTGTGGTGAGCAGACAGAACTGACACTGTCAGTCCATGCAGAATGTAACAGCGTCCTCCAGTCCTGCTCGTCCTCCGAGGTTTGAGTCTCTCACGCTCCTGTCACATCCCAGCAGAGTTAAACGAGTCACAATCTCAACTCTCCTACTGACTTAAGTGGGATCTGTAAGTGACAGGTCAGGGAACAGGAACTTTCACACACACACACACACACACACACACACACACACACACACACACACACACACACACACACACACACACACACACACACACACACACACACACACACACACACACACACACACATACACATACACACACACACACACACACACACACACACACACACACAGACACGCACACGCACACGCACAACGTGAGCCTGGGCACACAGCATTATCAGTGTCACCTTTCTCTGTCCCTCTGAGCCCCTGGCTGCATTCAGAGGCTGACTAAAATGGCACAGGTCAGTAAAACACATAAACTCTCAGTATACACACTCAGTATACACACTCAGTGGATAGGAGGACAATGAGAGAAGTAAGGAAAGAGGGACTGAGGAAGAAAGCTACTGAGGGACAGAGGGGCAGAGGGACTGAGGAAGAAAGCTACTGAGGGACAGAGGGGCAGAGGGGCAGAGGGACTGAGGAAGAAAGCTACTGAGGGACAGAGGGGCAGAGGGGCAGAGGGACTGAGGAAGAAAGCTACTGAGGGACAGAGGGGCAGAGGGGCAGAGGGACTGAGGAAGAAAGCTACTGAGGGACAGAGGGGCAGAGGGGCAGAGGAACTGTGGGACAGAGGAAGAGAGGGACAGAGGGACTGAGGGAATGAGGGATAAAGGGACAGACGAAATAGGGACTGAGGGTCTGAGGGACAGAGGAAGAGAGGAACTGAGGGACAGAGGAGGAGAGGGACAGAGGAAGGCAGGGACTGAGGGACAGAGGGTTTGAGGGACTGAGGGTCTGAGGGACAGAGGGTCTGAGGATCTGAGGAAGAGAGGGACTGAGGGTCTGAGGGACAGAGGGTCTGAGGAAGAGAGGGACTGAGGGTCTGAGGGACAGAGGACGAGCGGGACTGAGGGACTGAGAGACAGAGGGACAGAGGGTCCGATGAAGAGAGGGACTGAGGGTCTGAGGGACAGAGGGACAGAGGGACTGAGGGAGAAAGGGACAGAGGGACTGAGGGAGAAAGGGACAGAGGGACAGAGGGACTGAGGGACAGAGGGACAGAGGGACAGAGGGACTGAGGGACTGAGGGACTGAGGGACAGAGGGACTGAGGGACAGAGGGACTGAGGGACAGAGGGACTGAGGGACAGAGGGACAGAGGGACAGAGGGACAGAGGGACAGAGGGACTGAGCCCTCTGAGCCCCTGGCTACATTTAGAGGCTGACTAACAGGTCAGGTTAGTCACAGGTCAGTAAAAAACATATACATTCTCAGTATACACACTCAGTGGATAGGAGGAAAATGAGAGAAGTAGGGGCAGAGGGACTGAGGGACTGAGGGTCTGAGGGACTGAGGAAGAGAGGGACTGAGGGATTGAGGGACAGAGGGACGGAGGAAGAGAGGGACTGAGGGACTGAGGGACAGAGGGACGGAGTAAGAGAGGGACTGAGGAAGAAAGGGACTAAAGGACTGAGGGACAGAGGGACGAAGGGACTGAGGGACAGACAAAGAGAGGGACTGAGGGACAGATGAAGAGAAGGACTGAGGAACTGATGGAATGAGGGACAGAGGGACAGACGAAGAGAGGGACTGAGTGTCTGAGGGAGCGAGGAATAGAGGGACAGATGGACAGAGGGTCTGAGTGACAGAGGAAGAGATGGACTGAGGGTCTTAGGGACTGAGGGTCTGAGGGACAGAGGAAGGGAGGGGCAGAGGAAGAGATGGACTGAGGGTCTTAGGGACTGAGGGTCTGAGGGACAGAGGGGCAGAGTGACAGAGGAAGGGAGGGGCAGAGGAAGAGAGAGACTGAGGGTCTTAGGGACTGAGGGTCTGAGGGACAGAGGAAGGGAGGGGCAGAGGAAGAGAGAGACTGAGGGTCTGAGGGAGCGAGGAATAGAGGGACTGAGGGTCTGAGGGACTGAGGGTCTGAGGGACAGACGAAGGGAGGGGCAGAGGAAGAGAGAGACTGAGGGTCTTAGGGACTGAGGGTCTGACGGACAGAGGAAGAGAGAGACTGAGGGTCTGAGGGAGCGAGGAATAGAGGGACAGATGGACAGAGGGTCTGAGTGACAGAGGAAGAGAGGGACTGAGGGTCTGAGGGACTGAGGGTCTGAGGGACAGAGGAAGGGAGGGGCAGAGGAAGAGAGAGACTGAGGGTCTTAGGGACTGAGGGTCTGAGGGACAGAGGGGCAGAGTGACAGGTGGGCAAGAGTGTAAACTTGACAATAAAGAAGCTTTTACGTTTGAGCCATAACTAATTCATGTGATAGAATTGGCATAAGGTTGTATCTCTTTCTAAATGATCTTTGAGAAATAAAATAAATCAGCAAATGATGGAGGTACCTCTAGCCTTGGTCGCTTGGAGTCAAACACTTGTCCTTACATTCTAGGCATGGCTCTCAGACCCTGTTCCTGGAGAGCTACCTTAATGTAGGTTTTCACTCCAACCCCAGTGGTAACGAACCTGATTCAGCTCATCATCCAGCTAATTGTTTAATCAGATGCGCTAGATTATGGTTAGAGTGATAACCTGCAGGACGATGGTTCTCAAGGAACGGGGTTGGAGAGCCCTGCACTAAGAGGTCCAAACAAAGTTACTAGTTTTTCCAACTGAAGACAGTTGGAAAAACAGTGAAACTACTTTTTTAGTTTTTAGACTCTAGGCACCATCTTTCAGGTCTCAACCCTCTGATCTACAAAGTACTGGGAAAGAGAGAGAGGAGGGGTCGGGGGAGACGATGACAAACAGGTTGTTGTGACAAATAAACACAGATGTATTTTTAGCTGTTTTGGTTTGACTTTCTGTCTCTCTCTCTCTGCCTCTCTCTCTCTGCCTCTCTCTCTCTCTCTCTCTGCCTCTCTCTCTCTCTCTCTCTGACTCTCTCTCTCTCTCTCTCTCTCTCTCTCTGCCTCTCTGCCTCTCTGCCTCTCTCTGCCTCTCTCTGCCTCTCTCTGCCTCTCTCTGCCTCTCTCTGCCTCTCTCTGCCTCTCTCTGCCTCTCTCTGCCTCTCTCTGCCTCTCTCTGCCTCTCTCTCTCTCTCTCTCTCTCTCTCTCTCTCTCTCTCTCTCTCTCTCTCTCTCTCCTCTCTCTCTCTCTCTCTCTCTCTCTCTGCCTCTCTCTGCCTCTCTCTCTGCCTCTCTCTGCCTCTCTCTGCCTCTCTCTGCCTCTCTCTCTCTCTCTCTCTCTCTCTCTCTCTCTCTCTCTCTCTCTCTCTCTCTCTCTCTCTCTCTCTCTCTCTCTCTCTCTGCCTCTCTCTCTCTCTCTCTCTCTGCCTCTCTCTCTCTGCCTCTCTCTCTCTGCCTCTCTCTGCCTCTCTCTCTCTCTCTCTCTGACTCTTTCTCTCTCTGACTCTCTCTCTCTCTGACTCTCTCTCTCTCTGACTCTCTCTCTCTCTGACTCTCTCTCTCTGACTCTTTGCTGTTGCTTTTTTTGTGGTGATGCTTGATGCATTGAAGTATGACGAGAGTGTGATGTGAAAAAGTCAGAAAGAGAGAGGCAGAGAGAGAGAGAAAGAGAGAGTGAGCAAGAAACAGAGAGATGGAGAGAGATAGAGAGAGAACAAAAAAGAGAGATGTAGAGAGAGCGCGCAAGATAGACAGATGGAGCAAGAAAGAGAGAGAGAGAGAGAGAGAGAGAGGGAGAGAGAAAAAAGAGAGAGAGAAAGAAAGAGAGAGTGAGAGGGTGAAGAGCTAGAAAGAGAGTGTGAGAAAGAGAGAGAGAGATAAAGAAAGAACGAAAGAAAGAAAGAGAAAGTGGTATAGAGTGAGAGGTATAGAGTGAGAGGCATAGAGTGAGAGGTATAGAGTGAGAGGTATAGAGTGAGAGGTATAGAGTGAGAGGTATAGAGTGAGAGGCATAGAGTGAGAGGTATAGAGTGAGAGGTATAGAGTGAGAGGTATAGAGTGAGAGGTATAGAGTGAGAGGTATAGAGTGAGAGGCATAGAGTGAGAGGTATAGAGTGAGAGGTATAGAGTGAGAGGTATAGAGTGAGAGGTATAGAGTGAGAGGCATAGAGTGAGAGGTATAGAGTGAGAGGTATAGAGTGAGCGGTATAGAGTGAGAGGTATAGAGTGAGAGGTATAGAGTGAGAGGTATAGAGTGAGAGGTATAGAGTGAGAGGTATAGAGTGAGAGGCATAGAGTGAGAGGTATAGAGTGAGAGGTATAGAGTGAGAGGTATAGAGTGAGAGGTATAGAGTGAGAGGTATAGAGTGAGAGGCATAGAGTGAGAGGTATAGAGTGAGAGGTATAGAGTGAGCGGTATAGAGTGAGAGGTATAGAGTGAGAGGTATAGAGTGAGAGGCATAGAGTGAGAGGTATAGAGTGAGAGGTATAGAGTGAGAGGTATAGAGTGAGAGGTATAGAGTGAGAGGCATAGAGTGAGAGGTATAGAGTGAGAGGTATAGAGTGAGCGGTATAGAGTGAGAGGTATAGAGTGAGAGGTATAGAGTGAGAGGCATAGAGTCAGAGGTATAGAGTGAGAGGCATAGAGTGAGAGGTATAGAGTGAGAGGTATAGAGTGAGAGGTATAGAGTGAGAGGCATAGAGTGAGAGGTATAGAGTGAGAGGTATAGAGTGAGAGGTATAGAGTGAGAGGCATAGAGTGAGAGGTATAGAGTGAGAGGTATAGAGTGAGCGGTATAGAGTGAGAGGTATAGAGTGAGAGGTATAGAGTGAGAGGTATAGAGTGAGAGGTATAGAGTGAGAGGTATAGAGTGAGAGGCATAGAGTGAGAGGTATAGAGTGAGAGGCATAGAGTGAGAGGCATAGAGTGAGAGGCATAGAGTGAGAGGTATAGAGTGAAAGGCATAGAGTGAAAGGCATAGAGTGAGAGGTATAGAGTGAGAGGCATAGAGTGAGAGGTATAGAGTGAGCGGTATAGAGTGAGAAGTATAGAGTGAGAGGTATAGAGTGAGAGGCATAGCGTGAGAGGCATAGAGTGAGAGACATAGAGTGAGAGGTATAGAGTGAGAGGTATAGAGTGAGAGGCATAGAGTGAGAGGTATAGAGTGAGAGGTATAGAGTGAGAGGTATAGAGTGAAAAACATAGAGTGAGAGGCATAGCGTGAGAGGCATAGAGTGAGAGACATAGAGTGAGAGGTAAAGAGTGAGAGGCATAGAGTGAGAGGAATAGAGTGAGAGGTATAGAGTGAGAGGTATAGAGTGAGAGGCATAGAGTGAGAGAAAGGGAGAGGTATAGCGTGAGAGGTATAGAGTGAGAGGTATAGAGTGAGAGGCATAGAGTGAGAGGCATAGAGTGAGAGGTATAGAGTGAGAGGCATAGAGTGAGAGGTATAGAGTGAGAGGTATAGAGTGAGAGGCATAGAGTGAGAGGTATAGAGTGAGAGGTATAGAGTGAGAGGTATAGAGTGAGAGGCATAGAGTGAGAGGTATAGAGTGAGAGGTATAGAGTGAGAGGCATAGAGTGAGAGGTATAGAGTGAGAGGTATAGAGTGAGAGGCATAGAGTGAGAGGTATAGAGTGAGAGGTATAGAGCGAGAGGTATAGAGTGAGAGGCATAGAGTGAGAGAAAGGGAGAGGTATAGCGTGAGAGGTATAGAGTGAGAGGTATAGAGTGAGAGGCATAGAGTGAGAGGCATAGAGTGAGAGGTATAGAGTGAGAGACATAGAGTGAGAGAAAGGGAGAGGTATAGAGTGAGAGGCATATAGTGAGACGTATAGAGTGAGAGAGAGAGTGAGAGGTATAGAGTGAGAGGTATATAGTGAGAGGTATAGAGTGAGAGGCATAGAGTGAGAGGAATAGAGTGAGAGGCATAGAGTGAGAGACATAGAGTGAAAGGTATAGAGTGAGAGACATAGAGTGAGAGACATAGAGTGAGAGGCATAGAGTGAGAGACAGAGTGAGAGGTATAGAGTGAGAGGCATAGAGTGAGAGGCATAGAGTGAGAGGCATAGAGTGAGAGGTATAGAGTGAGAGGCATAGAGTGAGAGAAAGGGAGAGGTATAGAGTGAGAGGTATAGAGTGAGAGGTATAGAGTGAGAGAAAGGGAGGTAAAGAGTGAGAGGTATAGTGAGAGGCATAGAGTGAGAGAAAGGGAGAGGTATAGAGTGAGAGGCATAGAGTGAGAGGTAAAGAGTGAGAGATAGAGTGAGAGGTATAGAGTCAGAGGTATATAGTGACAGGTATAGAGTGAGAGGTATAGAGTGAGAGGCATAGAGTGAGAGGTATAGAGTGAGAGGTATAGAGTGAGAGGCATAGAGTGAGAGGCATAGAGTGAGAGGTATAGAGTGAGAGGCATAGAGTGAGAGGTATAGCGTGAGAGGTATAGAGTGAGAGGTATAGAGTGAGAGGTATAGAGTGAGAGGTATAGAGTGAGAGGTATAGAGTGAGATGTATAGAGTGAGATGTATAGAGTGAGAGGCATAGAGTGAGAGGCATAGAGTGAAAGGTATAGAGTGAGAGGTATAGAGTGAGAGGCATAGAGTGAGAGGCATAGAGTGAGAGGTATAGAGTGAGAAACATAGAGTGAGAGGCATAGAGTGAGAGGCATAGAGTGAGAGACATAGAGTGAGAGGTAAAGAGTGAGAGGCATAGAGTGAGAGGCATAGAGTGAGAGGTATAGAGTGAGAGGTATAGAGTGAGAGGTATAGAGTGAGAGGCATAGAGTGAGAGAAAGGGAGAGGTATAGCGTGAGAGGTATAGAGTGAGAGGTATAGAGTGAGAGGCATAGAGTGAGAGGTATAGAGTGAGAGGTATAGAGTGAGAGGTATAGAGTGAGATGTATAGAGTGAGAAGTATAGAGTAAGAGTCATAGAGTGAGAGGTATAGAGTGAGAAGTATAGAGTGAGAGTCATAGAGTGAGAGGTATAGAGTGAGAGGCATAGAGTGAGAGGTATAGAGTGAGATGTATAGAGTGAGAGGTATAGCGTGAGAGATATAGAGTGAGAGGTATAGAGTGAGAGGCATAGAGTGAGAGGCATAGAGTGAGAGGTATAGAGTGAGAGATATAGAGTGAGAGGTATAGAGTGAGATGTATAGAGTGAGATGCATAGAGTGAGAGGTATAGAGTGAGAGGTATAGAGTGAGAGGCATAGAGTGAGAGGTATAGAGTGAGAGGCATAGAGTGAGAGGTATAGAGTGAGAGGTATAGAGTGAGAGGCATAGAGTGAGAGGTATAGAGTGAGATGTATAGAGTGAGATGTATAGAGTGAGATGCATAGAGTGAGAGGTATAGAGTGAGAGGTATAGAGTGAGAGGTATAGAGTGAGAGGCATAGAGTGAGAGGTATAGAGTGAGAGGCATAGAGTGAGAGGTATAGAGTGAGAGGTATAGAGTGAGATGTATAGAGTGAGAGGTATAGCGTGAGAGGTATAGAGTGAGAGGTATAGTTTGTTGCAACTTTGTTGCTTTGCGAGCTGCTTCGATAGAGCCAGGGGTGCAGGGAAGAGAGTGGAAGAGAAGAGTAGGAGAGGAGGAGGAAAAGAGGAGGAAGAGAATGCAGGAGATAAGGAGGGAGAGGAGGAGGGAGGGCACTTGAAGTGAGACTCCCCATCTGCAGTTTTAAGACTTGGTAGGAAAATCCATCCATCGACACCCTGCTGCTTTTTGGAGTTTTTACTTTGATTACCTGAAGAGAGAAGAGGGGAGACGAAGAGGATGGGAGGAGGAGAGAAGAGGGGAGAGAAGGAACATCAAATTAGCTGCTGGAGTGTCTCTGTCTCAAACCAGACTGTATCAGTCAATATGCCAGCTCAGTACCACAGGACTGTCTGGCTAACAGTAATTCTTAGCGTTTAGAAAACTTCACCTCAGTCTTGTACCACAATATCACACTTCTGCACTGTCTATGGCTGACTTTCCTTCTCTCCCTCTATGTCTCCTCCTCTCCCTCTATGTCTCCTCCTCTCCCTCTATGTCTCCTCCTCTCCCTCTATGTCTCCTCCTCTCCCTCTATGTCTCCTCCTCTCCCTCTATGTCTCCTCCTTTCCCTCTACAGTGGGTATCAGAAGTACTTACCCCCCTTTGAATATTGTCACATATTGTTGCATGGCAAAGTGGGATTGAAATGAATCTAGTTGTGACGAAGGCCATGCAGCCGAAACGCGTCGGATTTTTTAAACTTTGTTTCTATTGAACATGCCATACTAATAAAGGCATTTTAATTAATTATATGAAGAGTGCCTTGGTCCTCTTTTCTTTTTGATGACCAATTTACCCCTTTTACCAAAGAGCACCTTCTGTCTACCAACATTTACTATTGTGTACCTTAGTAGCGCTTTCTACTGAATCTAGTTGTGATTTGATCTACACAAATTACTCCATAATGTCAAAGTGAAGATTTTATTTGACAAATATTAACTAATCAATGAATACACATTTTATAACTAAAATATTGTTGTTGCAAAAGTATTCACCCCTTTGGTTTAGGCAAGTCTAAATCAGTTCAAGAGTTAAATTTGGCTTAACAAATCCCATGGACTTGGACTCAAGTGGAGGCTGGTGGGAGGATGGGCTCATTGTAATGCCTGGAATGGAATATTTGGAACAGAGTCAAACATGTGGTTTCCCAAGTGGCCAAATTACAGTTTTGACTTCAACCTGCTTGAAAATCTATGGCAAGTCTTGAAAATTGCTCAAGCCATGATCCCCAAAATCTTGACTGAGTTTGAAGAATTTTGAAAAGAATAATGGCCAAAATATTGCAAAATCCAGGAGTGCAAAGCTGTTAGAAACTTAACCAACAAGACTCACGGCTGTATTTGTTGACAAAGGTGTTTCTACTAATCAAGATATGTTAGTGTTTTATTGTACATTAATTTAAAACAAAAATCTTAGAATTGTTCATCCACTTTGAGTATTTTGTGTAGATTAATTACCCCCAAAAAAATCACAATTAAATCCATCTCAATCACAGTTTGTAACGCATCAAAATGTGAAACAAATCCAAGGGGGTGAATACTTACTATACCAACTGTAGAGTACATTTCATCCTCTCTCTCTCTCAATTCAATTCAATTCAATTCAAGGGGCTTTATTGGCATGGGAAACATGTGTTAACATTGCCAAAGCAAGTGAGGTAGATAATATACAAAAGTGAAATAAACAATAAAAATTAACAGTAAACATTACACATACAGAAGTTTCAAAGCAATAAAGACATTACAAATGTCATATTATATATATACAGTGTTGTAGCAATGTATAAATGGTTAAAGCACACAAGTTAAAATAAATAAACATAAATATGGGTTGTATTTACAATGGTGTTTGTTCTTCACTGGTTGCCCTTTTCTTGTGGCAACAGGTCACAAATCTTGCTGCTGTGATGGCACACTGTGGAATTTCACCCAGTAGATATGGGAGTTTATCAAAATTGGATTTGTTTTCGAATTCTTTGTGGATCTGTGTGATCTGAGGGAAATATGTGTCTCTAATATGGTCATACATTGGGCAGGAGGTTAGGAAGTGCAGCTCAGTTTCCACCTCATTTTGTGGGCAGTGAGCACATAGCCTGTCTTCTCTTGAGAGCCATGTCTGCCTACGGCGGCCTTTCTCAATAGCAAGGCTATGCTCACTGAGTCTGTACATAGTCAAAGCTTTCCTTAAGTTTGGGTCAGTCACAGTGGTCAGGTATTCTGCCACTGTGTACTCTCTGTTTAGGGCCAAATAGCATTCTAGTTTGCTCTGTTTGTTTGTTAATTCTTTCCAATGTGTCAAGTAATTATCTTTTTGTTTTCTCATGATTTGGTTGGGTCTAATTGTGCTGTTGTCCTGGGGCTCTGTGGGGTGTGTTTGTGAACAGAGCCCCAGGACCAGCTTGCTTAGGGGACTCTTCTCCAGGTTCATCTCTCTGTAGGTGATTGCTTTGTTATGGAAGGTTTGGGAATCGCTTCCTTTTAGGTGGTTGTAGAATTTAACGGCTCTTTTCTGGATTTTGATAATTAGTGGGTATCGGCCTAATTCTGCTCTGCATGCATTATTTGGTGTTCTACGTTGTACACGGAGGATATTTTTGCAGAATTCTGCATGCAGAGTCTCAATTTGGTGTTTGTCCCATTTTGTGAAATCTTGGTTGGTGAGCGGACCCCAGACCTCACAACCATAAAGGGCAATGGGCTCTATGACTGATTCAAGTATTTTTAGCCAGATCCTAATTGGTATGTTGAAATTTATGTTCCTTTTGATGGCATAGAATGCCCTTCTTGCCTTGTCTCTCAGATCGTTCACAGCTTTGTGGAAGTTACCTGTGGTGCTGAGGTTTATGCCGAGGTATGTATAGTTTTTTGTGTGCTCTAGGGCAACGGTGTCTAGATGGAATTTGTGGTCCTGGCGACTGGACCTTTTTTGGAACACCATTATTTTGGTCTTACTGAGATTTACTGTCAGGGCCCAGGTCTGACAGAATCTGTGCAGAAGATCTAGGTGCTGCTGTAGGCCCTCCTTGGTTGGTGACAGAAGCACCAGATCATCAGCAAACAGTAGACATTTGACTTCGGATTCTAGTAGGGTGAGGCCAGGTGCTGCAGACTGTTCTAATGCCCTCGCCAATTCGTTGATATATATGTTGAAGAGGGTGGGGCTTAAGCTGCATCCCTGTCTCACCCCACGACCCTGTGTGAAGAAATGTGTGTGTTTTTTGCCAATTTTAACCGCACACTTGTTGTTTGTGTACATGGATTTTATAATGTCGTATGTTTTTCCCCCAACACCACTTTCCATCAATTTGTATAGCAGACCCTCATGCCAAATTGAGTCGAAGGCTTTTTTGAAATCAACAAAGCATGAGAAGACATTGCCTTTGTTTTGGTTTGTTTGGTTGTCAATTAGGGTGTGTAGGGTGAATACATGGTCTGTTGTACGGTAATTTGGTAAAAAGCCAATTTGACATTTGCTCAGTACATTGTTTTCATTGAGGAAATGTACGAGTCTGCTGTTAATGATAATGCAGAGTATTTTCCCAAGGTTACTGTTGACGCATATTCCACGGTAGTTATTGGGGTCAAATTTGTCTCCACTTTTGTGGATTGGGGTGATCAGTCCTTGGTTCCAAATATTGGGGAAGATGCCAGAGCTAAGGACGATGTTAAAGAGTTTTAGTATAGCCAATTGGAATTTGTTGTCTGTATATTTGATCATTTCATTAAGGATACCATCAACACCACAGGCCTTTTTGGGTTGGAGGGTTTTTATTTTGTCCTGTAACTCGTTCAAGGTAATTGGAGAATCCAGTGGGTTCTGGTAGTCTTTAATAGTTGATTCAAGGATTTGTATTTGATCATGTATATGTTTTTGCTCTTTATTCTTTGTTATAGAGCCAAAAAGATTGGAGAAGTGGTTTACCCATACATCTCCATTTTGGATAGATAATTCTTCGTGTTGTTGTTTGTTTAGTGTTTTCCAATTTTCCCAGAAGTGGTTAGAGTCTATGGATTCTTCAATTACATTGAGCTGATTTCTGACGTGCTGTTCCTTCTTTTTCCGTAGTGTATTTCTGTATTGTTTTAGTGATTCACCATAGTGAAGGCGTAGACTCAGGTTTTCCGGGTCTCTATGTTTTTGGTTGGACAGGTTTCTCAATTTATTTCTTAGATTTTTGCATTCGTCATCAAACCATTTGTCATTGTTGTTCATTTTCTTCGGTTTTCTATTTGAGATTTTTAGGTTTGATAGGGAAGCTGAGAGGTCAAATATACTGTTAAGATTTTCTACTGCCAAGTTTACACCTTCACTATTGCAGTGGAACGTTTTACCCAGGAAGTTGTCTAAAAGGGATTGAATTTGCTGTTGTCTAATTGTTTTTTGGTAGATTTCCAAACTGCATTCCTTCCATCTATAGCATTTCTTAATGTTACTCAGTTCCTTTGGCTTTGATGCCTCGTGATTGAGTATTGCTCTGTTCAAGTAGACTGTGATTTTGCTGTGGTCTGATAGGGGTGTCAGTGGGCTGACTGTGAACGCTCTGAGAGACTCTGGGTTGAGGTCAGTGATAAAGTAGTCTACAGTGCTACTGCCAAGAGATGAGCTATAGGTGAACCTACCATAGGAGTCCCCTCGAAGCCTACCATTGACTATGTACATACCCAGCGTGCGACAGAGCTGCAGGAGTTGTGACCCGTTTTTGTTGGTTATGTTGTCATAGTTGTGCCTAGGGGGGCATATGGGGGAGGGAATGCTGTCACCTCCAGGTAGGTGTTTGTCCCCCTGTGTGCTGAGGGTGTCAGGTTCTTGTCCAGTTCTGGCATTTAGGTCGCCACAGACTAATACATGTCCCTGGGCCTGGAAATGATTGATTTCCTCATTCAGGATGGAGAAGCTGTCTTCATTAAAGTATGGGGATTCTAGTGGGGGGATATAGGTAGCACACAGGAGGACATTTTTCTCTGTTAAGATAATTTCCTTTTGAATTTCTAGCCAAATGTAAAATGTTCCTGTTTTGATTAGTTTAATGGAGTGAGTTAGGTCTGCTCTATACCAAATTAGCATTCCCCCTGAGTCCCTTCCCTGTTTCACACCTGGTAGTTTGGTGGATGGGACTACCAGTTCTCTGTAACCTAGAGGGCAACCAGTGGGTCCGTCTCCTCTGTACCAGGTTTCTTGCAGGATGACAATGTCTGCATTACCGATTTCTTTGGTGAAGTCCGGGTTCCTGCTCTTTAGGCCAAAGGCAGATGACCTCAGGCCTTGGATATTCCAGGATGATATAGTGAAGGCTTTTTGTTCCATAAAGTGTCCAATGTTGTTGGCCGTGTGGTTTGGCCTCAGGCCAGTAAGTGTGAGCAGAGCCTGCTGAGCATCTGGTACATGCCGTTGGCTTGGGCGAGTGTAAGAGTGGGGGTTGGGCCTGTTTGCCCGCTCACTACTATGTGTGACTTCCATGTTGATGCCCTCTTTGCGGGGGTGGGGTGCATGGGGTGGGCAGGAGTGGCATAGGTCTGATCTGAGGGGGCCTAAATTGGGTGTGGGCATGGTTGATGTGGGGGGGGTGTGTAGGTCCAGGGGGGGGTCTTGGAGGGTGTCTCGCTGGTCTTGGTGGGGTGTCTATTGATCTGTTGCTCCTGTGTGAAGTGTTGGGGCTGCGTTTGAGAGCGATGTCCTTTAGAGTCCGGGCAAAGGTGGGCACTGCTGCCTTGTAGAGGTGGACCTGGTCATAGAGGCTGTTCAAGTCCAGGGTGGAGTGGTGGGCCAGAAAAACATTTGGTTTTGAGGCACAGTCACGGGAGATGCTTGCGTTTACCCGCTGTATTGTAGCAGGGTGGAAGTCTTTTCGTGGTAGCAGGGTGGAGATAACCACTTGTGCGTTGGGGAAAGTAGAAGAAGCTTTTTCGATCACTCCCTTCAGTGCTGTGGCCACCCTTTCCTGCTGTGCTCTCAGGTCGTTTGTGCCTGTGTGTATTATTATGTGGCTAGGTGAGCCTAGTTTGTCCTCAGACAGAAGGTCTAGGGCGCGCTGGGTGTTTGGACACCAGAGTTTAGACACACTGTGTTTGGGAAAAAGTTTTTTTTCTTCTATATATTTCCCATTTGAGTCCATAAGAAGGACAATCTGTGTCTTGTGTTTGTCCTCAGTGGGTGTGGGGGGGTTGTCAGGAGGGCTATCAGGGTGGCTGACAGGGGGGGTGCTCAGAGGGGGTGAGAGCTGCTGGGCTTGGGGTTTTTCTTTTGTCTGTTCTGTTGTGATGTCGTTTCTATGGTCAGGGTCTGGTGTGGACTGTTCTGCTGTGGTGTCGAGACTTTTGTCGGGTGCTGAGGTGGGCTGTTCTGCTGGCGTCTCTGTGGGGATGGCCACCTCCCTAGTGGGTTGTTCTCTGTCACATGCCATCCCCCTCAACCTCTCCTCCTGTAGTCTGATCCTCTCCTCCATCCCCTTCTCCCTCTCCTCCTGTAGTCTGATCCTCTCCTCCATCCCCCTCTCCCTCTCCTCCTGTAGTCTGATCCTCTCCTCTAGTGCTCTGTTCTTCTCCTGCTCCTGCTCTTTCTCCTGTTGATGTTGTCTCACCACTGTCCATAGTGCAGATATGTCTTTCTTCACCTCCGGCTCTCCAGGTCTGGTTAAGGGGGTGTTGTTGTGCTGGACTGTTGTCTGGGTCTGTGCTGACTGGAGTGTGATCACCTGCTGTTCCAGCTCCACCTGCCTTACCTCCAGCTGGGTGAATTTATCCTTCATTTCAATGAGGGAGAAGTACTCTGTACTGGGAGGTTGACTGTCTGCTGAGGGTTGCTCGTCTGTGTGGTTATATGATGAAGACGTCTGGTCTGACCCGCTTGGGGTGGGGGTATCTTTATCAAGGGAGAGCTTCTCCTGCTGGGCTAATTCTTTGATTTGGTGAAAGTCCAGCTGAAACTGTTTGTGGTTGCCCTGTACCATTACTGTTCCAGACTTATATAGATTTATATTAGCTGACTCAGAGTCCTCGTTGTCAAGTATCCTGAGTTTCCACCCCTCGTTAACCCCCCCTCTCTTAACAAAGGGGTAGTGTGCTAATATAGCACTGTGCCATGCCACTGGATGGTTTGTGTAGAAGATAAGGTTGCTGATGTTCCCATTTTTGTAATAGTCAGCAAAAAGTGTCTCTTGATTTTCCATAAGGAGCTTCATTTTGTGATCTTTTCTTGCCTTATCATTCTTTACAATGACAGGGTACTGTATTTTAATTACCTCTGAACAGCGGGAGGCAGCTTCTAAGGCCTCTCCATTTGGTTGGGGAAGACTATTCGACTCTCCTGCCATTGTTGGGCTAATGGGCTTTGACACCTCTCACTTGACACTTAAGTGCTAGATGAAGTTGTATCAAGCTTGGCAGAGTTATGTTACTATTCAGTCCTTATAAAGTAATGTCATGTATTATTCTTCTTGGCTTTTGGAAATAGAATATAGTTTCAGACTAAACATTACTCACTCAGTTCCAGGTTGGGTGGTGTTCTCAGGTTTCTGTTGTTTTCCAGAGAATTTGCTGTATAGAATAATTAATCCTTGGTATTTGTGAACTTTTCAGGTGATTCTGTAATTCCGTCCAAAATCAGGTTGTAGGTTTCGAGTTTTGATTTGAAGTGAGGGTTATGTTGTAGAGGGTAGCATCCTGTATGTGTTCCTGACAAAAAATCCAAGTTTATCTAACTCTAAATGTATCTTTTTTAAAGAAAATGCTGAAAAATGCAGGAGCTCATCTGATCGTGACCTCTCTCTCTCTCTCTCTCTCTCTCTCTCTCTCTCTCTCTCTCTCTCTCTCTCTCTCTCTCTCTCTCTCTCTCTCTCTCTCTCTCTCTCCCTCTCTCTCTCTCTCTCTCTCTCTCTCTCTCTCTCTCTCTCTCTCTCTCTCTCTCTCTCTCTCTCTCCCTCTCTCTCTCTCTCTCTCTCTCTCTCTCTCTCTCTCTCTCTCTCTCTCTCTCTCTCTCTCTCTCTCTCTCTCTCTCTCTCTTTCTCTCTCTCTCTCTCTCTAAGTTAACAGGTGACTCCGTGATGTTGGCCTTCTAGGCAAAGTTGTAAAGAAAAAGCATCTCTGATTTGCCAATAAAAATAAAAGATTAAGATGGGCAAAAGAACGCAGACAATGGAAAGATTAACTCTGCCTAGAAGGCCAGCATCCGGAGTCGCCTCTTCACTGTTGACGTTGAGACTTAGTTTTGCGGGTACTATTTAATGAAGCTGCCAGTTGAGGACTTGTGAGGCATCTTTTTCTCAAACTAGACACACTAATGTACTTGTCCTCTTGCTCAGTTGTGCACCAGGGCCACCCACTCCTCTTTCTATTCTGGTTAGAGCCAGTTTGTGCTGTTCTGTGAAGAGAATAGTACACAGCCTTGTACCAGATCTTCAGTTTCTTGGCAATTTCTCGCATGGAATAGCCTTCATTTCTCAGAACAAGAACAGATTGACGTGTATCAGAAGAAAGGTCTTTGCTTCTTGCCTTTTTGAGCTTGTAATCAAACCCACAAATGATTCCTGCTGCGGGCAGGGTGTTCGATGGAAGAATGTAGCTTTAGCAGTTGGCGCTATCATTGGATATGATAGAATTAAATCAGCCTCAAGGATAAGTAGCGCTGTAGTGAATATTCTTAGATTACATTGAAAAATTGAATACGATATTTGAGAGTGGTGTTGTGTTGCGGGAGACACAGACGTCGGTATTTCCTCTTACGAATCTGGCGAAGATCGTTGTACTTTCTAACCATTTGTTAGAGATAAAGTGTTGGAGAGTTATGTCGTCATGGACAACTTAAATCTACAATTTAAAAAAAGTTTGTTTTTGGATGCAAATCTCCTGAAACATGTTGTGTCTCATAAGAGACAAGTGCACATGATTTTAAAGATGATAGTGATGAGTTTTAAGATTGACAGATTTGATTATGTGTTCCTCGCTTCGACACTCACGTTTTAGGGAAGAACCAGATGCAGACAGTGTAGAAGTAACAAAAATGTATTACTAGAACAGGGGGCAGTCAAAACAACAGGTCAAGGGCAGGCAGAGTTCAGTAATCCAAAAACAAAGTCCAAAAGGTACAGAACAGCAGGCAGTCTCAGGGTCAGGGCAGGCAGAGGTCAGTAATCCAGATCAGAGTCCAAAAGGTACAGAACAGCAGGCAGTCTCAGGGTCAGGGCAGGCAGAGGTCAGTAATCCCGATCAGAGTCCAAAAGGTACAGAACAGCAGGCAGTCTCAGGGTCAGGGCAGGCAGAGGTCAGTAATCCCGATCAGAGTCCAAAAGGTACAGAACAGCAGGCAGTCTCAGGGTCAGGGCAGGCAGAGGTCAGTAATCCCGATCAGAGTCCAAAAGGTACAGAACAGCAGGCAGTCTCAGGGTCAGGGCAGGCAGAATGGTCCAAACCGGGAAAACTAGATAACAGGAACAAGAAACATACAGCAGCAAGGGGGAAAATGCTGGAAGGCTCGACAAACAAAACGAACTGGCAAAAGACAGAGTACACACTGGCGATAATGGGGAAGATGGGTGACACCTGGAGGGTGCTGGAGACAAGCACAAAGACGAGGGAAACAGATCAGGGTGTGACTTCTACTCAATCAATGAAATGCTTTGGCTGTGGAAGAGAGAGGCATTTGATACGTTATTGTCCAGAGCCTGGTAGAAGCTCTAGTGCTGGTCCATCTAATGCACCACCAAGAAGGGAAGCTAAGGCTTCAGGGGAAGGGAGCAGGTTTGCAGATGTGCTTGGAAAAGTAGGAAAAGAGAGCAGTGGGGCTACGGGGGAAATTGGGTTGGATCAGAGCAAAGAGCGATGGGAAACAGCTGGTAAGACCGCGACTGGGGTCACTGAGTTAGAGCTGGAAAAATAAATTGGAGTTCAAGAGGAGATTGAAACGATGGAAAATGAAGCACCTGTTTTCAAAGTGCCGAGGATTATGAGGAATAATTAAAATGGTGATGAAGGGTCTAATTCTAGGAGAATGGTAGAGATTGATAAATCAGTTGAGGATAAACAGGAAGTAGAGATTGATAAATCAGTTGAGGATAAACAGGAAGTAGAGATTGATAAATCAGTTGAGGATAAACAGGAAGTAGAGATTGATTAATCAGTTGAGGATAAACAGGAAGTAGAGATTGATAAATCAGTTGAGGATAAACAGGTTGTAGAGATGGTGAAGTTTTCCTCTGGGAGGATAGCGCGAGTGAGTCATCTGACGCATCACAACAAAATAGCGAGAGAAATGGGGTGGAAGGAAGGTATGGGATTGAGAAGGTACGTCAATTTCTGAAATGGACAAAAGGAAAATAAAATGTTGAAGTCGGAAGTTTAAATACACTTAGGTTTGAGTCATTAACCTTTCTGGGAACTAGCGGAACCCCTCGCCAACAGCCAATGAAATTGCAGGGCGCCAAATTCAATCAACAGAAATCTCATAATTCAAATTTCTCAAACATACAAGTATTAGACACCATTTTAAAGATAAACTTCTCGTTAATCCAACCACAGTGTCCGATTTCAAAAAGGCTTTTTGGCGAAAGCAGAACATATCATTATGTTAGGTCAGCAACTAGTCACAGAAAGCATACAGCCATTTTCCAACCAAAGAAAGGAGTCACAAAAAGCAGAAATAGAGATAAAATGAATCACTAACCTTTGATATTCTTGATCAGATGACACTCCCGGGACAACATGATACACAATACATGTATGTTTTGTTTGATCAAGTTCATATTTATATCCAAAAACCTCAGTTTACATTTGGATTTGCCTCCAAAACATCCAGTGAATTTGCACAGAGCCACATCAATTTACAGAAATACTCATAATAAACATTGATAAAAGATACAAGTGTTATTCACAGAATTAAAGGTATACTTCTCCTTAATGCAACCGCTGTGTCAGATTTCAAAAAACTTTACGGAAAAAGCAAACCATGCAATAATCTGAGTACGGCGCTCAGACAACAAATCAAGCCAAACAGATATCCGCCATGTTGGAGTCAACAGAAGTAAGAAATAGCATTATAAATATTCACTTACCTTTCATGATCTTCATCAGAGTGCACTCCCAGGAATCCCAGTTTCACAATAAATGTTTGATTTGTTCGATAAAGTTCATCTTTATGTCCAAATACCTCCTTTTTGTTCGCGCATTTAGCCCAGTAATCCAAATTCATGACGCGCGATCACTAGGTGCAAACGAAAAGTCCAAAAGTTCCGTTACAGTCCGTAGAAACATGTCAAACGAAGTATAGAATCAATAATTAGAACGTTTTTAACATAAATCTTCAATAATGTTCCAACCGGAGAATTCCTTTGTCTTCAGAAATGCAATGGAACTCAAGCTAACTCTCAAGTGAACGCGCATGGTCAGCTCATGGCACTCTGGGAGAGACCTTTCTCAATCCCCTCTCATTCGCCCTCACTTCACAGTAGAAGCATCAAACACGGTTCTAAAGACTGTTGACATCTAGTGGAAGCCTTAGGAAGTGCAATATGACCCCATAGACACTGTGTATTCGATAGACCAAGAGGTGAAAAACTACAAACCTCAGATTTCCCACTTCCTGGTTGGATTTTTCTCAGGTTTTCGCCTGCCATATGAGTTCTGTTATACTCACAGACATCATTCAAACAGTTTTAGAAACTTCAGAGTTTTTTCTATCCACATCTGCCAATAATATGCATATATTAGCAGCTGGGACTAAGTAGCAGGCAGTTTACTCTGGGCACGCTTTTCATCCGAATGTGAAAATACCGCCCCCTAGCCTTAAGAAGTTTTAATTACTCTGGATCTTCCTGCCCTTCTTCTTAGCCCTCTCCTCCACTCGTCTTCTTCTTCCTCTCATTCTTCACCCTCTCCTCCACTCATCTCTTCCTCTCAATCTTCACCCTTTCCTCCACTCATCTTCTTCTTCCTCTCATTCTTCACCCTCTCCTCCACTCATCTTCTTCTTCCTCTCATTCTTCACCCTCTCCTCCACTCACCTTCTTCTTCCTCTCATTCATCACCCTTTCCTCCACTCATCTTCTTCTTCCTCTCATTCTTCACCCTCTCCTCCACTCATCTTCTTCTTCCTCTAATTCTTCACCCTCTCCTCCACTCATCTCTTCCTCTCAATCTTCACCATCTCCTCCACTCATCTTCTTCTTCTTCTCCTTCTTCTTCACCCTCTCCTCCACTCTTCTTCTCCTTCTGACACAATGGGACAGGCTCTGCTGCTGCATAGTTAATTAAACACATCCTGTCACAACGTATTTGGTGGTGGAACGAAGGATAGAGGAGGAGGAGAGAAAGAAGGAAACATTGAGAGATGAGAGAGTTGAGGGGGAGTCTGGAGGTATGACTGGAGAGATGGAGAGTTGATGGGTAGTCTGGAGGTATGACTGGAGAGATGGAGAGTTGATGGGTAGTCTGGATGTATGACTGGAGAGATGGAGAGAGATGAGGGGTAGTCTGGAGGTATGACTGGAGAGATGGAGAGTTGATGGGTAGTCTGGAGGTATGACTGGAGAGATGGAGAGTTGATGGGTAGTCTGGATGTATGACTGGAGAGATGGAGAGAGATGAGGGGTAGTCTGGAGGTATGACTGGAGAGATGGAGAGAGTTTAGGGGTCAGCTGTCCAATATGTTCACATCAACGCAGACAAAAGAGAGAAGATGAGGAGTGGAAGAAGCCAGTTTATCTGATATGTTTGAATGGTAGCCGTTATTTCCCAGGGTGTTTATCAGTTTGAATGGTAGCCGTTATTTCCCAGGGTGTTTATCAGTTTGAATGGTAGCCGTTATTTCCCAGGGTGTTTATCAGTTTGAATGGTAGCCATTATATCCCAGTGTGTTCATCAGTTTGAATGGTAGCCGTTATTTCCCAGTGTGTTCATCAGTTTGAATGGTAGCCATTATATCCCAGTGTGTTCATCAGTTTGAATGGTAGCCATTATTTCCCAGTGTGTTCATCAGTTTGAATGGTAGCCATTATATCCCAGTGTGTTCATCAGTTTGAATGGTAGCCATTATTTCCCAGTGTGTTCATCAGTTTGAATGGTAGCCATTATATCCCAGTATGTTCATCAGTTTGAATGGTAGCCATTATATCCCAGTGTGTTCATCAGTTTGAATGGTAGCCATTATTTCCCAGTGTGTTCATCAGTTTGAATGGTAGCCATTATTTCCCAGTGTGTTCATCAGTTTGTATGGTAGCCATTATATCCCAGTGTGTTCATCAGTTTGTATGGTAGCCATTATTTCCCAGTGTGTTCATCAGTTTGTATGGTAGCCATTATTTCCCAGTGTGTTCATCAGTTTGAATGGTAGCCATTATTTCCCAGTGTGTTCATCAGTTTGTATGGTAGCCATTATATCCCAGTGTGTTCATCAGTTTGAATGGTAGCCATTATTTCCCAGTTTGTTCATCAGTTTGAATGGTAGCCATTATTTCCCAGTGTGTTCATCAGTTTAAATGGTAGCCATTATTTCCCAGTGTGTTCATCAGTTTAAATAGTAGCCATTATTTCCCAGTGTGATCATCAGTTTAAATGGTAGCCATTATTTCCCAGTGTGTTCATCAGTTTAAATAGTAGCCATTATTTCCCAGTGTGATCATCAGTTTAAATGGTAGCCATTATTTCCCAGTGTGATCATCAGTTTAAATAGTAGCCATTATTTCCCAGTGTGATCATCAGTTTAAATGGTAGCCATTATTTCCCAGTGTGATCATCAGTTTAAATAGTAGCCATTATTTCCCAGTGTGATCATCAGTTTAAATGGTAGCCATTATTTCCCAGTGTGATCATCAGTTTAAATGGTAGCCATTATTTCCCAGTGTGTTCATCAGTTTCTAAGATAGGTTACACAGTGTCTCCTACACACTACACACTACACACACACACACACACATTTATCTCTCTCTCTCTCTCTCTCTCTATCTCTCTCTCTCATTCTCTCCCCTCTCTCTCTCTCTCTCTTTTCTCTTTCTCTCTCTCTTCCTCTTCTCTCTCTTCCTCTTCTCTCTCTTCTCTCTCTCTCCCTGTCTTCTCTCTCTCTCTCTCATTCTCTCCCCTCTCTCTCTCTCTCTCTCATTCTCTCCCCTCTCTCTCTCTCTCTCTTTTATCTTTCTCTCTCTCTTCTCATTCTCTCTCTCCTATCTCTCTCTCTTCCTCTTCTCTCTCTTCTCTCTCTCTCCATCTCTCTCTCTCTCCTCTCTTTCTCTCTCTTTCTTTTCCTACTCTTCTTTGATCTAAGGACATCCTGGAGCAGAAAATAGGGAATCAATAAAGCAGGTAAAGTGAGGAGAGAAGTGATTACTCCTCAACGCCAGAGAAGGTTTATGTTTAACTAAAGCCACTCTGAGATGGAAGCTGTCTCACCCCTCTCCCTGGCCCCACAACTTGGCTGTCCCCTGCTTGAACTACTGCTGTTTATGAGTGTGTGTGTGTGTGTGTGTGTGTGTGTGTGTGTGTGTGTGTGTGTGTGTGTGTGTGTGTGTGTGTGTGTGTGTGTGTGTGTGTGTATGCTTGCGTGTTTTAAAGTGTGCAATATTAAGCTTGCAATTCGTTCTCCAAACAGCTGAGACTGAGTTTAACAGCCTCAAAAAGTTTCCTAACTTCAAACATCACTCAACTCAATGAAAGGAAACACAACAGCATCTGCCGTTTTACTAAACTAACGGAGCTGAAACAACACGCTAAAAGAATATGTATCATTTAAAAATATATATATATAATAAGCATCAGTCTTCATCATCATCATCATGGTCTTCATCATGGTCATCCTTATCTTCATCATGTTCATCGTCATGTTCATCATCGTGGTTCTGTAGGAGAACACACAGACAGGTGTATAGAGGATAGACAATTACTCCACTGATCCAGCTTCATGAAATACTCAATATGTGAAATACCCATGGTATTCAATGACAGACAGACAGACAGACAGACAGACAGACAGACAGACAGACAGACAGACAGACAGACAGACAGACAGACAGACAGACAGACAGACAGACAGACAGACACAGTCATCATCATGTTCTTCATCATCATCACGTTCTTCATCAAGTTCATCATCATGCTCATCATCATCATCATGTTCATCTTCGTGTTCATCATCATGGTCATCATCATCATCATGTTCATCTTCGTGTTCATCATCATGGTCATCATCATCATGTTCTTCATCATGTTCATCATCATGGTCATCATCATCACGTTCATCATCATGTTCATCATCATGTTCATCATCATGTTCATCATCATGTTCTTCATGTTCATCATCATGTTCATCATCATGTTCATTATCACGTGATTCATCACGTTCTTCATCATGTTCATCATCATGTTCATCATCACGTTCATCATCACGTTCTTCATCATGTTCATCATCATGTTCATCATCACGTTATTCATCACGTTCTTCATCATGTTCTTCATCATGTCCATCATCATGTTCATCATCATGTTCATCATCATGTTCATCATTACGTTATTCATCACGTTCTTCATCATGTTCGTCATCATCATGTTCATCATCATGTTCTTCATCACGTTCATCATCATGTTCATCATCATGGTAATCATGTTAATCATCTTCATCATGTTCATCATCATCATCATCATGTTCATCATCATGTTCATCATCATTATGTTCTTCATCATGTTCTTCATCATGTTCATCATCATCATCATGTTCATCATCATGTTCTTCATCATGTTCATCATCATGGTCATCATCATCATCATGTTCATCTTCGTGTTCATCATCATGGTCATCATCATCATCATGTTCATCTTCGTGTTCATCATCATGGTCGTCATCATCATGTTCTTCATCATGTTCATCATCATGGTCGTCATCATCATGTTCTTCATCATGTTCATCATCATGGTCATCATCATCATCATGTTCATCTTCGTGTTCATCATCATCGTGTTCATCTTCGTGTTCATCATCTTCATCACGTTCATCCCATTCGTACATCAGAATTGACTGCGTCAGGTAAAGCACAACAGGAAGTGTTAGAATGAAATGACATTGTCCAGGATATCAATGAAGTAAGTTGCAGAATACGGTTTGTCTCAAATCCAGCATACACCTTCCAACAGATGCATTGCACCCCCTTATGCACAAACACACACACACACACACACACACACACACACACACACACACATGGATTTAAAGCCACTCCCAAGTAGACAATAATGAACTAAGTAATAATTGAGTATCTCAGACAGCAGCTTGCTGGTTCAGACTGCGGCTTATGGAGAGAAAAACAAAGCCTTGGTTCTGTAGGAAAACACAGACAGGTGTATAGAGGATAGACAATTACTCCACTCATCCAGCTTCATGAAATACTCAATATGTGAAATACCCATGGTATTCAATGACAGACTGACTGACGGACGGACGGACGGACGGACAGACAGACAACGTTATGTGCTCTGCTGTCTCTGCTGTATGCCATCATTATTATATTATTGTGTGTTTGGGCAGGGGTTGGTGAAGGATAGAGTGGAGTTGAGCTCGAGGGAGAAAACAGCTGTTTCCTCTCCCTGCATGGATTATATCAGAAGTAAAACAGTATGTTTCTCCTCAACAGCAACACATCAAATGGGAACTAATCTGAGTTCAGTTGAGTTTCTTATCACTTCACACTGTTCTGTTTCATAGTGACATCCTCACCAGCTGCATTGCATAGTGGAAATCGTAGTTCAGAAGCATCGCCAGGGACACAGTGGAACGTTAGGAATTGTAGTTCCGGAGCACTACCAGGGACACAGCGGAACATTGGGATTTTTGTTCTGAAGAACCGCCAGTAACACAGCAGAATAATGGGATGTAAAAATGCCCATTTGTATGCTAATCAACCTAGCCTCCAACCATACATCACATACAAGTACAACACAGGAGGCTGGTGGCACCTTAATTGGGGAATACAGGCTTATGGTAATGGCTGGAGCGGAATCAGTGGAATTTGTTCCGTTCCAGTCATTATCATGAGCCTTCCTCCTCTCAGCAGCCTCCACTGAAGTACAATCACCCATTTCATTACTCTGGGCCCAAAACCCACACTGATGTAATGGATGCATCTCATGCTACACAGTGATGTCTGAATTAAGGTCCTCTGTAGCAGAACAGTGGCCCCCATAGCACACTGTGGCTAATCGCTATCTGCTAGCCATTCTCTGGCTCCAGTCCCTTCACTGTCATTCATTAGCTTAACAGTTAGCTGTTGCTAGCTCCACAGGATGTAATTGTTTGAGTTTTCTGTGGAAGTTTGGGCTTGTTTGAGCAGCTGGGGTAAGACACTGAGCCCCAAACGTACACACACACACACACACACACACACACACACACACACACACACACACACACACACACACACAGACACAGACACAGACACAGACACAGACACAGACACAGACACAGACACAGACACACAGACACAGACACAGACACACACACAGACACGCACAAGCACACACACAGAAACACACACACACAGACAGACACAGACACACAAGCATTTACACACACAGTCAAAGCTTTGGAGTTGGATGTGACATCATGCATTCATTCTAGCATGTTCTTCCTCACCCTTTCAGAGTATATCACACTCATCTTTCCTTTCTGTGGTCCGTTCTGTAGATTCCCTCCTGATTGTAAAAACCTTAGTATATCTGTACTTGCCAGTGTTGATGAAATAAGAACGTCCGTTTGCTGTGACCATTGCTAGTTTAGACTGCGCTGTTTTTGGTCCTTATCTCGTCCATATTTTGGCGTTGGGAGGTGGTAACATTAGGAGGCACTTCCTCGCTTTGGAACTAATTCAAATTAACTTGATACACTTTTCATTTTCACCTCCCAGATCTTCGGCTTTCGTTGCCTGTATTGGCGATCCATCTACATTGAGAGAGGCTGTTTCTATAGCGATTTAAATGGAATCACAACAGGAACAGATTGTCGTCGCGGTGCGTGAATATTAAAATTCAGTCTGTTTGCTTTTTAAATAAATGTATATGTATTCCCTATTTAGTTTTGATTTCAGTTACATAAAGCCCATGTTTTCACTCACGAACCATGCAACCACTAGTTAGCTTGTCCGTTGACGTTCAAGGTTAGCGCCGATGTGCCGAGGAACAGTGAGCCCTTGTTGATCATGCCTGTGATGACCTTCCATTCACTCTAAACACGCTCAATTCTCAACGCAAATCGTCTGTAACTTTGGAAGCGTATACAGTATAGACATCTGGACTATTGTTTCTCTGACAGAGTATTCTGTTGAATGGACATATTTGTATAAACCTTGAATGAATCAATACTTTTATAGGTGAACACCCCATACGCTGTGTCATCAAGGTACTGCGTTTAGACAGACACACACACAGACACGTTAACACACACACACACACATGTGTACACACACACACACACAATAACACACACACACACACAGGTATTGCTGTTGTATCCTTCCTGTGCTATGTTAGCCGAATAATAGTACAACTCTCTCTCCTGTCTCTACTGTCTCTCTTCTTTCTCTCCTGTGTCTCTCGTCTCTCCTGTCTCTCCTGTCTCTCTCGTCTCTCATGTCTCTCCTGTCTCTCCTCTCTCCTCTCTCCTCTCTCTCGTCTCTCCTATTTCTCCTGTCTCTCTCGTCACTCTTGTCTCTCTCGTCTCTCTCGTCTCTCGTCTCTCATCTCTCCTGTCTCTCTTGTCTCTCTAGCCTCTCCTGTCTCTCCTCTCTCTCGTCTCTCCTCTCTCTCGTCTCTCCTGTCTCTCCCGTCTCTCTCGTCATTCCTGTCTCTCTCGTCTCTCTAGCCTCTCCTGTCCCTCCTCTCTCTCGTCTCTCCTGTCTCTCCCGTCTCTCTCGTCATTCCTGTCTCTCTCGTCTCTCTAGCCTCTCCTGTCTCTCCTCTCTCTCGTCTCTCCTGTCTCTCCTGTCTCTCTCCTGTCACTCTCCTGTCACTCTCCTGTCTCTCTCCTGTCTCTCTCCTGTCTCTCTCCTGTCTCTCTCCTGTCTCACTCCTGTCTCACTCCTGTCTCACTCCTGTCTCACTCCTGTCTCACTCCTGTCTCACTCCTGTCTCTCTCCTGTCTCTCTCCTGTCACTCTCCTGTCTCTCCTGTCTTTCCTGTCTCTCCTGTCTCTCCTCTCTCCTGTCTCACCCCTCTCTACTGTCTCTCTCCTCTCTACTGTCTCTCTCTTCTCTCCTGTCTATCTCCTATCTCCTGTCTCTCTCGTCTCTACTGTCTCTCTCGTCTCTCCTCTCTATCGTCACTCTCGTCTCTCCTGTCTCTCCTGTCTCTCCTGTCTCTCCTGTCTCTCCTGTCTCTCTCCTCTCTCTCATCTCTCCTGTCTCTCATCGCTCCTGTCTCTCCTCTCTCCTGTCTCTCTGCTGTCTCCCTCCTGTCTCTCTGCTGTCTCTCTCCTGTCTCTCTGATGTCTCTCTCTTCTCTCCTGTCTCTCTCCTATCTCCTGTCTCTCTCGTCTCTCTCGTCTCTCCTGTCTCTCGTCTCTCCTCTCTCCTGTCTCTCTCCTCTCTCCTCTCTCCTCTGTCTCCTGTCTCCTGTCTCTCCTGTCTCTCACCTCTTTCCTGTCTCTCTCCTCTCTCCTGTCTCTCATCTCTCTCGTCTCTCCTCTCTCTCTCCTGTCTCTCTTGTCACTATCCTGTCACTATCCTGTCTCTCTCGTCTCTCCTGTCTCTCTGCTGTCTCTCTGATGTCTCTCTCTTCTCTCCTGTCTCTCTCCTATCTCCTGTCTCTCTCGTCTCTCTCGTCTCTCCTGTCTCTCGTCTCTCCTCTCTCCTGTCTCTCTCCTCTCTCCTCTCTCCTCTGTCTCCTGTCTCTCCTGTCTCTCACCTCTTTCCTGTCTCTCTCCTCTCTCCTGTCTCTCATCTCTCTCGTCTCTCCTCTCTCTCTCTCCTGTCTCTCTTGTCACTATCCTGTCACTATCCTGTCTCTCTCGTCTCTCCTGTCTCTCTCGTCTCTCTCCTGTCTCTCTCCCATCTCTCTCCCGTCTCTCCTCTCAATCCTGTCTCTCTCATCTCTCCTGTCTCTCCTCTCAATCCTGTTTCTCCTGTCTCTCTCGTCTCTCCTCTCAATCCTGTTTCTCCTGTCTCTCTCGTCTCTCCTCTCTATCGTCACTCTCGTCTCTCTCGTCTCTCCTCTCTATCGTCACTCTCGTCTCTCCTGTCTCTCCTGTCTCTCTCCTCTCTCTCTCTCATCTCTCCTGTCTCTCCTGTCTCTCATCACTCCTGTCTCTCATCTCTCCTGTCTCTCCTCTCTCCTGTCTCTCCTGTCTCCTGTCTCTCCTGTCTCCTGTCTCTCTCCTGTCTCCTGTCTCTCTCCTGTCTCTCTGCTGTCTCTCTCCTGTCTCTCTGCTGTCTCTCTCGTCTCTCTCGTCTCTCTCGTCTCTCTCGTCTC
>NC_092107.1:38824842-38884842 GCF_045679555.1 Salvelinus alpinus
ACATGCACAGAAATGCATGCAATATTGCAAACAAAACACACAGACAAAAACAAGTTATGTATTAGAATGCAAATTAGCATTTGATTTGAAGCTTGGGATTCGCCGCAGGTTGCCCACTTAAAAAGCCATGCCTCAAAAACTCTCCATCTCAGGTGCAAGGAGCAGCCAGGTCACCCGTGATACAAGTCAGAATTCGACGTCTATCCATGTCTGAGGACGTCGGGAAATGACGTAGAAACCGGCCACTAGGGGGAACAGTGAGCATAGTTACCTTCGAGTAGGTTTTGGTTTTGCTCGGATGTTGTGGACGGGGATGGTGGCTAAGCATATGCATCTGATTCTAAAGGTTGCAAGTTCAAATCCAGCAATAGAAAGTTGTTTTTGAGATGTTTGTTTTAAGCCTATCCCAAAACTTAACCCTAACCTTAAACATGCAGAGGTAATACCCTAAACACTTTGAGATTTGATGTTTGCTATAACTTCTACATTTGACATGTGAGAAACATGGATGCAAGTAATTCTGAGACTCTGAGAGCTAGTTGACAAGGAGACACTCTTCCTCTTTCTCTCAGACTCACAAACAGACTAATATTTTAACACAAGACATCACGATCCCTTCTCATCTTTATCAAAGACTGACAGAGAGAGAGAGACAGAGAGAGGAAGAGAGAGAGAGGAGATAGACAGAGAGAGAGGAAGAGAGAGAGACAGAAAGAGGAAGAGAGAGACAGAGAAAGAGGAAGAGAGAGGAAGAGGAAGAGAGGAAGAGAGAGAGGAAGATAGAGAGGAATATAGACAGAGAGAGGAAGAGAGAGGAAGAGAGAGACAGAGAGAGGAAGAGAGAGAGGAAGAGAGATAGGAAGAGAGAGAGGAAGAGAGATAGGAAGAAAGAGGAAGAGAGAGAGGAATATCGACAGAGAGGAAGAGAGAGGAAGAGAGAGAGACAGAGGAAGAGAGAGAGAGAGAGAAAGATTGAGACAGAGAGAAAGGAAGATAGAGACAGAGAGAGAGGAAGACAGAGGAAGAGAGAGGAAGAGATAGGAAGAGAGAGAGGAAGATAGAGACAGAGAGGAAGAGACACAGAGAGAGACAGTGGGTGAATGCAAGCATTTCGCAAGACTGTGCCTCAAATACTAATGTCTACCTGGCCCACCACTCCACCCTGGACTTGAACAGCCTTTACAACCATGTTCATCTCTACAAGGCAGCAATCCCAACTTTTTTCTGGACCCTGAAGGACGTCACCCTCAACCGTAGCCCCAGCAGCTCACACAGGAGCAACAGAGCAACAGACGCCCCGCCCAGGCCAGCGAGGCACGCTTCCAGACCTGCAAGACCCCATCCTGAAGGACCTGCACCGAGAGAACCTACGCCAAGAGGACCTACACCCAGACCACAGCATCACCAGCCCCACCCCAACCAGCTGAGACCACCCCAAGCAAACCCTGGCCACACCCTATATAGGCCCCCCATATCAGACCTATCCCCCTTCTGCCCACTCCATTTCCCCTGCGGCAAGCACCTCAACATGACAGCAAGACATATGCCCAGGCTGTGAGCAGAGCAACAGGACCAACCCCCACTATTACACCCGCCCAAGCCCCCTCCTGCGACCTAAGAGGTATGTATCAGATGCTCAACATGCTCTGCTCACACCTACTGTGACGGTTCGGGCCTAAACCACACAAAAACAACACCAGACACTATCATCCTGGAATATACAAGGTCTGAGGTCATCTGCCTTTGGCCTAAAGAGCAGGAACCCAGACTTCATCAAAGAAATTGGAAATACTGACGTTGTCATCCTACAAGAAACATGGTATAGAGGAGACGGACCCACTGGTTGCCCTCTAGGTTACAGAGAGCTGGTAGCCCCATCCACCAAACTACCAGGTGTGAAACAGGGAAGAGACTCAGGGGTATGCTAATTTGGTATAGAGCTGACCTAACCCACTCTATTTAATTAGTTATAACGGGAACATTTTACATCTGGCTAGAAATTTATAAGGAAATTATTTCAACAGAGAAAAATGTCCTCATGTGTGCTACCTACATCCCCCCAATAGAATCACCATACTTTTAACGATGATAGCTACTCCATCCTAGAGGGAGAAATCAATAATTTCCAGGCTCAGGGACATGTACTAGTCTGTGGCGACCTAAATGCCAGAACTTGACAAGAACCCGACACTCTCAGCACACAGGGGGGAAAACACCTACCTGGAGGTGACAGTATTCCCTCCCCATATGCCCCCCTAGACACAACTACGACAACAAAACAAAAACGGGTCACAACTCCTGCAGCTCTGTCGGACGCTGGGAATGTACATAGTCAATGGTAGGCTTCAAGGAGAATCCTATGGTAGGTACACCTATAGCCCATCTCTTGTCAGTAGTACTTTATCACTGACCTCAACCCAGAGTCTCTCAGAGTGTTCACAGTCGGTCGACTGACACCCCTATCAGACAGTCTACCTGAACAGAGCAATACTCAATCATGAGGCATCAAAGCCAAAGGAACTGAGTAATATCCATGCTATAGATGGAAGGAAAAGTGTGGAAATCTACCAAAAACAATTAGGCAACAACAAAATCAATCCCTTCTAGACAACTTCCTGGACAAGATGTTTCACTGTAATAGTGAAGGTGTAAACTTGGCAGTAGAAAACCTAAACAGTATATTTGACTTCTCAGCTTCCCTATTAAATCTACACATTTCAAGCAGATAACCTAAGAAACAACAATGACAGAATGATGGCTGCCATTTTATTGGTTCTTTAACCAACCATGCTGTTTTGTTCGTTCTTTAACCAACCATGCTGTTTTGTTGGTTCTTTAACCAACCATGCTGTTTTATTGGTTCTTTAACCAACCATTCTGTTTTATTGGTTCTTTAACCAACCATGCTGTTTTATTGGTTCTTTAACCAACCATGCTGTTTTATTGGTTCTTTAACCAACCATGCTGTTTTATTGGTTCTTTAACCAACCATGCTGTTTTGTTGGTTCTTTAACCAACCATGCTGTTTTGTTGGTTCTTTAACCAACCATGCTGTTTTATTGGTTCTTTAACCAACCATGCTGTTTTATTGGTTCTTTAACCAACCATGCTGTTTTATTGGTTCTTTAACCAACCATGCTGTTTTATTGGTTCTTTAACCAACCATGCTGTTTTATTGGTTCTTTAACCAACCATGCTGTTTTATTGGTTCTTTAACCAACCATGCTGTTTTATTGGTTCTTTAACCAACCATGCTGTTTTATTGGTTCTTTAACCAACCATGCTGTTTTATTGGTTCTTTAACCAACCATGCTGTTTTATTGGTTCTTTAACCAACCATTCTGTTTTATTGGTTCTTTAACCAACCATGCTGTTTTATTGGTTCTTTAACCAACCATGCTGTTTTGTTGGTTCTTTAACCAACCATGCTGTTTTATTGGTTCTTTAACCAACCATGCTGTTTTATTGGTTCTTTAACCAACCATTCTGTTTTATTGGTTCTTTAACCAACCATGCTGTTTTATTGGTTCTTTAACCAACCATGCTGTTTTATTGGTTAAAGAACCAACCATTCTGTTTTATTGGTTCTTTAACCAACCATGCTGTTTTATTGGTTCTTTAACCAACCATTCTGTTTTATTGGTTCTTTAACCAACCATGCTGTTTTATTGGTTCTTTAACCAACCATGCTGTTTTGTTGGTTCTTTAACCAACCATGCTGTTTTATTGGTTCTTTAACCAACCATGCTGTTTTATTGGTTCTTTAACCAACCATGCTGTTTTATTGGTTCTTTAACCAACCATGCTGTTTTATTGGTTCTTTAACCAACCATGCTGTTTTATTGGTTCTTTAACCAACCATGCTGTTTTATTGGTTCTTTAACCAACCATGCTGTTTTATTGGTTCTTTAACCAACCATGCTGTTTTATTGGTTCTTTAACCAACCATTCTGTTTTATTGGTTCTTTAACCAACCATTCTGTTTTATTGGTTCTTTAACCAACCATGCTGTTTTATTGGTTCTTTAACCAACCATGCTGTTTTATTGGTTCTTTAACCAACCATGCTGTTTTATTGGTTCTTTAACCAACCATTCTGTTTTATTGGTTCTTTAACCAACCATGCTGTTTTATTGGTTCTTTAACCAACCATGCTGTTTTATTGGTTCTTTAACCAACCATGCTGTTTTATTGGTTCTTTAACCAACCATGCCGTTTTGTTCGTTTTTTCTCAACGTTTGTAACTTATTTTGTACATAATGTTGCTGCTACGGTCTCTTATGACCGAAAAGACCTTATAGACATCAGAACAACGATTACTCATTTTTATTATACCGACTAATTTTTACCCGAACACACCGCCATTTGCAGGAGAAAGAAACTTAGGTTTTGCAGAAAGAGATTGGGGTGCCTTGTGAGGATCAGGCGACGAGTGGCTATTCTGCCTTTGCCATACATACTGTTAGCCAACGTTCAATCCATGGAAAATGAAAAGAATGAACTGAAAGCACGTATATCCTACCAATTGGACATTAAAAACTGTATTATCTTATGCTTCACAGAGTTGTGGCTGAACGACGACATTAATAACATACAGCTGAGGGGTTATACACTCTATCGGCAGGATAGAACAGCAGCCTCAGGTAAGACACGAGGCGGCGGCCTATGTATATTTGTAAACAACAGCTGGTTCATATCTAAGGAAGTATCGAGGTTTTGCTCACCTGAGGTAGAGTATCTGGGGCGGCAGGTAGCCTAGTGGTTAGAGCATTGGACTAGTAACCGAAATCTCATGATAAGCTGTAGACCACACTGTCTACCTAGTTTTCATATGTATTTTTCGTAGCTGTCTACATACCACCACAGACCGATGCTGGCACTAAAACTGCACTCAATGAGCTGTATACTGCCATAAGCAAACAGGAAAATGCGCATCAAGAGATGGCTCTCCTAGTGGCTGGGGACTTTAATGCAGGGAAACTTAAATCAGTTTTACCAAATTTCTGTCAGCACGTTAAATGTGCAACCAGAGGGAAAAATACTCCAGATCACCTTTAATCCACACACAGAGAAGAGAGACACAGAGACGCAAACAAAGCTCTCCCTCGCCCTCCATTTGGCAAATCTGACCATAATTATATCCTCCTAGTTCCTGCTTAAAGCAAAATTAAAGCAGGAAGCACCAGTGACAAGTTCAATAAAAAAGTGGTCAGATGAAACAGATGCTAAATTACAGGTCTGTTTTGCTAGCACAGACTGGAATATGTTCCGGTGATTCTTCCGTTCCGATGGCATTGAGGAGTACACCACATCACATTACTCCCAGGATGCACGCAGGGCAAAACGTAAGTACATCCCTACTCCCAGGATGCACGCAGGGCAAAACGTAAGTACATCCCTACTCCCAGGATGCACGCAGGGCAAAACATAAGTACATCCCTACTCCCAGGATGCACGCAGGGCAAAACATAAGTACATCCCTACTCCCAGGATGCACGCAGGGCAAAACGTAAGTACATCCCTACTCCCAGGATGCACGCAGGGCAAAACATAAGTACATCCCTACTCCCAGGATGCACGCAGGGCAAAACATAAGTACATCCCTACTCCCAGGATGCACGCAGGGCAAAACATAAGTACATCCCTACTCCCAGGATGCACGCAGGGCATAACGTAACTACACACTCCCCTACTCCCAGGATGCACGCAGGGCATAACGTAACTACACACTCCCCTACTCCCAGGATGCACGCAGGACATAACGTAACTACACACTCCCCTACTCCCAGGATGCACGCAGGGCATAACGTAATTACACACTCCCCCACTCCCAGGATGCAGGCAGGGCATAACGTAATTACACACTCCCCCACTCCCAGGATGCAGGCATGCATAATAACAAATCAACATGACATATTCATATATGAACCTGGTGAAATTCACACAGTACTTTAACAACTGTTACAAGAGCTGTTCTGGACGACTGTGTGATCACGCTCTCCGCAGCTGATGTGAGTAAGACATTTAAACAGGTCAACATTCACAAGGCCGCAGGACCAGACGGATTACCAGGACCAGGATTACCAACACTAAGGTAACCTACCTAAATGACTACCGACCAGTAGCATTCACGTCTGTAGCCACGAAATGCTTTGAAAGGCTGGTCATGGCTAACATCAACACCATTATCCCAGAAACCCAAGACCCACTCCAATTTGAATATGGCCCCAACAGATCCACATATTATGCAATCTCTATTGCACTCCACACTGCCCTTTCAGACCTGGAAAAAAGGAACACCGATGTGAGAACGCTATTCACTGACTACAGCTCAGCGTTCAACACCGGAGGCCCTCAAACCTCATCACTAAGCTAAGGTCCCTTGGACTAAACACCTCCCTCTGCAACTGGATCCTGGACTTCCTGACGGACCGCCACCAGGTGGTAAGGGTAGGTAACAACACATCTGCCACGCTGATCCAAATCACAGGTGGCCCCTCAGGGGTGTGTGCTCAGTCCCCTCCTGTACTCCCTGTTCACTCATGACTGCATGGCCAGGCACGACTCCAACACCGTCATTAAGTTTGCCGATGACCAAACAGTGGTAGGCTTGATCACCAACAACAATGAGACTTCCTTTAGGGAGGAGGTCAGAGACCTGACCGTGTGGTGCAAAGACAATAACCTCTCCCTCAACGTGATCAAGACAAAGGATATGATTGTGGACTACAGGAAAAAGAGGACCGAGCACACCCCCATTCTCATCGAAGGGGCTGTAGTGGAGCTGGTTGAGAGCTTCAAGTTCCTTGGTGTCCACATCACCAACAAACTAACATGGTCCAAGCACAACAAGACAGTTGTGAAGAGGGCACGACAAAACCTATTCCACCTCAGGAGACTGAAAAGATTTGGCATGGGTCCTCAGATCCTCAAAAGGTTTTACAGCTGCACCATCGAGAGCATCCTGATGGGTTGCATCAGAGTCAGAGTCCTAGAGAAAGAGAGAGAGAGAGACAGAGTCCTAGAGAAAGAGAGAGAGAGAGAGTCAGAGTCCTAGAGAAAGAGAGAGAGAGAGAGTCAGAGTCCTAGAGAAAGAGAGAAAGAGAGAGTCAGAGTCCTAGAGAAAGAGAGAGAGAGAGAGTCAGAGTCCTAGAGAAAGAGAGAGAGAGAGAGTCAGAGTCCTAGAGAAAGAGAGAGAGAGAGAGTCAGAGTCCTAGAGAAAGAGAGAGAGAGAGAGTCAGAGTCCTAGAGAAAGAGAGAGAGAGAGAGTCAGAGTCCTAGAGAAAGAGAGAGAGAGAGAGTCAGAGTCCTAGAGAAAGAGAGAGAGAGAGAGTCAGAGTCCTAGAGAAAGAGAGAGAGTCAGAGTCCTAGAGAAAGAGAGAAGGAAAACATAGAAAGGTAAAAGGCAAAGAAAGATGAGAATATCACTAACACCATAGGTCTATTTGAACTGTTAACAGATTCCAGTCAGTGTGTGTGTGTGTGTGTGTGTGTGTGTGTGTGTGTGTGTGTGTGTGTGTGTGTGTGCGTGCGTGCGTGCGTGCGTGCTCGTGCACATGTGTGTTTGCGTGCGTAGCCGGTCGATACCAAGAGTTAAAAGCCAGAGGTGAAAGGTCGTCTCATTAGCATGTTGTTTGGCAGGAGATGTCATTAAACACACACACACACACGCACAGACGTAATTAAGGCTTTCAGAATGATCTGTCTGAAATGAATAGAGCTGAGTGACATGGAATTAAGCAGAGGGCAAGAGAGAATAGACGGGATACACAGAGATAAAAACCAATATTGCCAAGTTCACACACACTCACACACATACACACACACCACACTCACACACACACACACACCACACTCACACACATACACACACACACACACACACCACACTCACACACATACACACACACCACACTGCCACACATACACACACTCACACGTATAAATGGACCTCAAAATACACCCACTCAGCGAGAAAGAAGAAAACACAGTAGCATACATACTGTACTGAGTGGACAAGAACAGCTGCTATTTCCATGACAGCCTGACCAGCTGAATCCAGGTGAAAACTATAATCCCTTATTGATGTCACTTGTTAAATCCACTTCAATCAGTGTAGATGATTTTTAAGCATTGAGACATGGATTGTGTATGTCTGCCATTCAGAGAGTGAATAGGCAAGACCAAATATTTATGTTCCTTTGAACGGGGTATGGTAGTATGTGTCAGGCGCACCGGTTTGTGTCAAGAATTGCAAAGCTGCTTGGTTT
Organism: Salvelinus alpinus; assembly: GCF_045679555.1. NCBI lineage: Eukaryota > Metazoa > Chordata > Actinopteri > Salmoniformes > Salmonidae > Salvelinus > Salvelinus alpinus. Next base: position 38,833,112 of record NC_092107.1, read on the forward strand.
TTCATGCTCAACCGTTTCCCCCGTGTATCAAGAATGGTCCACCACCCAAAGGACATCCAGCCAACTTGACACAACATTGGACTCAACATTGGCCAGCATCCCTGTGGAATGTTTTCGAAACCTTGTAGAGTCCGTGCCCTGACAAATTGAGGCTCTTCTGAGGGAAACGGGGGGGTACCATCACTGTACAGTATACTGGTCTCAGTGTACAGTATACTGGTATCAGTGTATAGTATATTGGTCTCAGTGTATAGTATACTGGTATCAGTGCACAGTATACTGGTCTCAGTGTATAGTATACTGGTATCAGTGTATAGTATACTGGTATCAGTGTATAGTATACTGGTCTCAGTGTATAGTATACTGGTCTCAGTGTATAGTATACTGGTATCAGTGTACAGTATACTGGTCTCAGTGTACAGTATATTGGTCTCAGTGCACAGTATACTGGTCTCAGTGTACAGTATATTGGTCTCAGTGTATAGTATACTGGTCTCAGTGTACAGTATACTGGTCTCAGTGCACAGTATACTGGTCTCAGTGTACAGTATACTGGTCTCAGTGTACAGTATACTGGTCTCAGTGTACAGTATACTGGTCTCAGTGTACAGTATGCTGGTCTCAGTGTACAGTATGCTGGTCTCAGTGTATAGTATACTGGTCTCAGTGTATAGTATACTGGTATCAGTGTACAGTATACTGGTATCAGTGTACAGTATACTGGTCTCAGTGTACAGTATACTGGTCTCAGTGTATAGTATATTGGTCTCAGTGCACAGTATACTGGTCTCAGTGTATAGTATGCTGGTATCAGTGTACAGTATATTGGTCTCAGTGTATAGTATACTGGTATCAGTGTATAGTATACTGGTCTCAGTGTACAGTATATTGGTCTCAGTGTATAGTATACTGGTCTCAGTGTATAGTATGCTGGTATCAGTGTACAGTATACTGGTCTCAGTGTATAGTATACTGGTCTCAGTGTATAGTATGCTGGTATCAGTGTACAGTATATTGGTCTCAGTGTATAGTATACTGGTATCAGTGTATAGTATACTGGTATCAGTGTACAGTATATTGGTCTCAGTGTACAGTATATTGGTCTCAGTGTATAGTATACTGGTCTCAGTGTATAGTATGCTGGTATCAGTGTACAGTATATTGGTCTCAGTGTATAGTATACTGGTATCAGTGTATAGTATACTGGTCTCAGTGTATAGTATACTGGTATCAGTGTATAGTATACTGGTCTCAGTGTATAGTATACTGGTCTCAGTGTACAGTATATTGGTCTCAGTGTATAGTATACTGGTCTCAGTGTATAGTATACTGGTATCAGTGTATAGTATACCTGTCTCAGTGTACAGTATATTGGTCTCAGTGTATAGTATACTGGTCTCAGTGTATAGTATGCTGGTATCAGTGTACAGTATATTGGTCTCAGTGTATAGTATACTGGTATCAGTGTACAGTATACTGGTCTCAGTGTACAGTATATTGGTCTCAGTGTATAGTATACTGGTCTCAGTGTATAGTATACTGGTCTCAGTGTATAGTATTCTGGTCTCAGTGTATAGTATACTGGTCTCAGTGTATAGTATACTGGTATCAGTGTACAGTATACTGGTCTCAGTGCCAAGTATACTGGTCTCAGTGCCAAGTATACTGGTCTCAGTGTACAGTATACTGGTCTCAGTGCACAGTATACTGGTACCAGTGTATAGTATATTGGTCTCAGTGTATAGTATACTGGTCTCAGTGTACAGTATACTGGTCTCAGTGTACAGTATACTGGTCTCAGTGCCCAGTATACTGGTCTCAGTGTACAGTATACTGGTCTCAGTGCACAGTATACTGGTACCAGTGTACAGTATACTGGTCTCAGTGTACAGTATACTGGTCTCAGTGCACAGTATACTGGTACCAGTGTATAGTATATTGGTCTCAGTGTATAGTATACTGGTCTCAGTGTACAGTATACTGGTCTCAGTGTACAGTATACTGGTCTCAGTGCCCAGTATACTGGTCTCAGTGTACAGTATACTGGTCTCAGTGCACAGTATACTGGTACCAGTGTACAGTATACTGGTCTCAGTGTACAGTATACTGGTCTCAGTGTACAGTATACTGGTCTCAGTGTATAGTATATTGGTCTCAGTGTATAGTATACTGGTCTCAGTGTATAGTATGCTGGTATCAGTGTACAGTATATTGGTCTCAGTGTATAGTATACTGGTATCAGTGTATAGTATACTGGTCTCAGTGTATAGTATACTGGTATCAGTGTATAGTATACTGGTCTCAGTGTATAGTATACTGGTCTCAGTGTACAGTATATTGGTCTCAGTGTATAGTATACTGGTCTCAGTGTATAGTATACTGGTATCAGTGTATAGTATACCTGTCTCAGTGTACAGTATATTGGTCTCAGTGTATAGTATACTGGTCTCAGTGTATAGTATGCTGGTATCAGTGTACAGTATATTGGTCTCAGTGTATAGTATACTGGTATCAGTGTATAGTATACTGGTCTCAGTGTACAGTATATTGGTCTCAGTGTATAGTATACTGGTCTCAGTGTATAGTATACTGGTCTCAGTGTATAGTATTCTGGTCTCAGTGTATAGTATACTGGTCTCAGTGTATAGTATACTGGTATCAGTGTACAGTATACTGGTCTCAGTGCCAAGTATACTGGTCTCAGTGCCAAGTATACTGGTCTCAGTGTACAGTATACTGGTCTCAGTGCACAGTATACTGGTACCAGTGTATAGTATATTGGTCTCAGTGTATAGTATACTGGTCTCAGTGTACAGTATACTGGTCTCAGTGTACAGTATACTGGTCTCAGTGCCCAGTATACTGGTCTCAGTGTACAGTATACTGGTCTCAGTGCACAGTATACTGGTACCAGTGTACAGTATACTGGTCTCAGTGTACAGTATACTGGTCTCAGTGTACAGTATACTGGTCTCAGTGTATAGTATATTGGTCTCAGTGTACAGTATATTGGTCTCAGTGCCAAGTATACTGGTCTCAGTGTATTGGTCTCAGTAAATGATGTTCCAGGACTGGTCTGGGAGGTCTATTGAGTTCTATGGAGTTACATTCAGTCAATGGTTAGATATCAGACTGTTTTCAGAGTTACACCCAGTCAATAGTTAGATATTAGACTGTATTCAGAGTTACACCCAGTGAAAAGTTAGAAATCAGACTGTATTCAGAGTTACACCCAGTCAATAGTTAGATATTAGACTGTATTCAGAGTTACACCCAGTCAATAGTTAGATATTAGACTGTATTCAGAGTTACACCCAGTGAAAAGTTAGAAATCAGACTGTATTCAGAGTTACACCCAGTGAAAAGTTAGAAATCAGACTGTATTCAGAGTTACACCCAGTGAAAAGTTAGAAATCAGACTGTATTCAGAGTTACACCCAGTCAATAGTTAGATATTAGACTGTATTCAGAGTTACACCCAGTCAATAGTTAGATCTTAGACTGTATTCGAACTTAAATCTAAGATATCCAAGGACCGTTTGGCTGGCTTTCTGAATGTCACCCAGTCCCCATGCATTTTAATTAGCACATTCTGCTCAATGTGGTATCGCCAAAAGTGCAAACACATACATACACACACAGTAGGTTACATACACACACAGTAGGTTACATACACACACAGTAGGTTACTGAGACCGCAATGGAGAGGAGAGAACAGAAGAGAAGAGAAGAGAAGAGAAGAGAGGAAAAGGCCTCTTGGAAGTTGGACCAGCAAACACAACAATATAACTTTATATGTACTTATTCTTGAACTCTAACTGTTGTGAGTGAAAGTCGTGTCAGGTTCGTTGTGTCTCTCCTGAGGCTAAGTACAAGCCATGAACCAGCGTTGAGAAGAGCAGAGATTACCATCTCAGCCTCAGGTAAACTCATGTTTAATGGAAGAAACTATCGAGAAACAGCCTGGAGTCAAAACCAGGGAATACATGTTTACAAATAGGTGTTTTTCAAATCAAATCAAATCAAATTGTATTTGTCACATGTGCCGAATACAACAGGCCTTACAGTGAAATGCTTACTTACAAGCCCTTAAAACTTCTTAGTGATCAAATCCCTTTAGCGGGATCGATTCGACAACATCCGCTGAAATGGCAGAGCGCGAAATTCAAAATGATCATTTTTAAATATTTAACTTTCATACATTCACAAGTGCAGTGCACCAAATTAAAGCTTAACTTCTTGTTAATCTAGCCATCGTGTCCGATTTCAAAAAGTCTTTACAGCAAAAGCACATTATTCGATTATGTTAGGTCAGCGCCTAGTCACAGAAAAATATATAGACATTTTTCAGCCAAAGAGAGGAGTCACAAAAAGCAGAAATAGAGATAAAATGAATCCCTAACCTTTGATGATCTTCATCAGATGGCACTCATAGGACTTCATGTTACATGTATGTTTTGTTCGATAAAGTTCATATTTATATCCAAAAATCTCAGTTTACATTGACGCGTTATGTTCAGTAATGTTGTGCCTCGAAAACATCTGGCGAATTTGCAGAGAGCCACATCAATTTACAGAAATACTCATCATAAACTTTGATAAATGATACAAGTGTTATGCATAGAATTAAAGATATACTTCTCCTTAATGCAACCGCTGTGTCAGATTTCAAAAAAGCTTTACGGACAAAGCACACCATGCAATAATCTGAGTACAGCACTAAGCCACAAAAACAAGCCATACAGATACCCGCCACGTTGTGGAGTCAGTAAAAGTCAGAAATAGCGTTATAAATATTCACTTACCTTTGATGATCTTCATCAGAATGCACTCCCAGGAATCCCAGTTCCACAAGAAATGTTCGTTTTGTTCGATAAAAATAATCTTTATGTCCAAATACCTCCTTTTTGTTAGTGCGTTTAGTTCACCAATTTAAATTTACAAGGCGCGGGCAAGTCCAGACAAAAGTTCAGACGAAGTGTCAAAAAAGTTCTATTACAGTTCATAGAAACATGTCAAACGATGTATTGAATCAATCTTTAGGATGTTTTTAACATAAATCTTCAATAATGTTTCAACCGGATAATTCCTTTTTCTTTAGAAATGAAAAAGAACGCAGCTCGTGCTCACGGCCGACCGCGATACTTAGCTCATGGCATTCTGCCAGACCCCTTAGTCAAACAGCTCTTATTTGCTCCCCCTTCACAGTAGAAGCCTGAAACAAGGTTCTAAAGACTGTTGCCATCTAGTGGAAGCCTTAGGAAGTGCAATATGACCTCATTTACACTGTATATTCGATAGGCAATGACTTGAAAAACTACAAACCTCAGATTTCCCACTTCCTGGTTGGATTTTTCTCAGGTTTTGCCTGCCATATGAGTTCTGTTATACTCACAGACATCATTCAAACAGTTTTGGAAACTTCAGAGTGTTTTCTATCCAAATCTACTAATGATATGCATATATTAGCTTCTGGACCCGAGTAGCAGGCAGTTTACTCTGGGCACGCTTTTCATCCGAAAGTGAAAATGTTGCCACCTATCCCAAACAGGTTTTAACCAACAATTTTTTGTGAAGTTTAAAGAATAAAAAAAAAAAATAAGTGTTGTAAAAAATAGATAAGTAAAAAATTGAAAATCAAAGTAACAAATAATTAAACAGCAGCAGTAAAATAATAAGCGAGGCTAAATACAGGGGGTACCGGTACAGAGTCAATGTGCGGGGGCACGGGTTAGTTGAGGTAATTGAGGTAAAATGTACAGGTTGGTAGAGTTAAAGTGGCTATGCATAGATTATAAACACAGAGTAGCAGCAGCGTAAAAGAGGAGTCTGGGTAGCCCTTTGATTAGCTGTTCAGGAGTCTTATGGCTTGGGGGTAGAAGCTGTTAAGAACCCTCTTGGACCTAAACTTGGCGCTCCGGCACCACTCGCCATGCGGTAGAAGAGAGCACTCTATGACTAGGGTGGCTGGAGTCTTTGACAATTTTCAGGGCCTTCCTCTGACACCGCCTGGTATAGAGGTCCTGGATGGCAGGAAGCTTAGCCCCAGTGATGTACTGGCCGTATGCACTACCCTCTGTAGTGCCTTGTGGTCGGATGTCGAGCAGTTTCCATACCAGGCAGTGATGCAACCAGTCATGATGCTCTCGATGGTGCAGCTGTATAACCTTTTGAGGATCTGAGGACCCATGCCAAATATGTTCAATCTCCTGAAGGGAAATAGGCATTGTCGTGCCCTCTTCACGATTGTCTTAGTGTGTTTGGACCATGATAATTTGTTGGTGATGTGGACCCCACAAAGCTCTCAATCTGTTCCACTACAGCCCCATCGGTGCGATGAGCTTTCAGGGCACTATGGTGTTGAATGCTGAGCTGTAGTCAATAAATATCATTCTCACATAGGTGTTCCTTTTGTCCAAGTGGGAAAGGGAAATGTTGAGTGCAACAGAGATTGCATTATCTGTGGATCTTTTGGGGAGGTATCCAAATTGGAGTGGGTCTATGGTTTCTGGGATAATGGTGTTGATGTGAGCCATGACCAGTCTTTCAAAGCACTTCGTGGCTACAGACGTGAGTGCTACGGGTCGGTAGTCATTTAGTTCGACTCATGGAAGAAGAAGAATTCCTGAGTAATTGCTGCCCTGATATCATTAAGCTTTTTCGGTCATAAGACACGGTGACAGAAACATTACGGACAAAATAAGTTACAAATAACGCAAAAAAACATACACAACAGCACAATTGGTTACAGGATCGTAAGACGGCAGCCATTATTCTTTTCTGAAGGAATCTTAGTGTAATCATGAGAAATGTTAAATAAAGATACAAATAGTTGAACACCACTGTTTCAGATGGCAGTATTTAGAAATACTGAAGAGAGTGTTTGGTTTAGTATCTGTACTGCTAAAATACTGAAGAGAGTGTTTGGTTTAGTATCTGTACTGCTAAAATACTGAAGAGAGTGCTTGGTTCAGTATCTGTACTGCTACTTTGTACTGCTAAAATACTGAACAGAGTGTTTGGTTTAGTATCTGTACTGCTAAAGTACTGAAGAGAGTGTTTGGTTCAGTATCTGTACTGCTAAAATACTGGAGAGTGTTTGGTTTAGTATCTGTACTGCTAAAATACTGAAGAGAGTGTTTGGTTCAGTATCTGTACTGCTAAAATACTGGAGAGTGTTTGGTTTAGTATCTGTACTGCTAAAATACTGAAGAGAGTGTTTGGTTTAGCATCTGTACTGCTACTTTGTACTGCTAAAATACTGAAGAGAGTAGGTGAGATTGTAAGTAACCCCCCCCCCCCCCGATAACACATACAGATGTTGATGTTCAATAAACAAATCCCAAATCAAATTAACTAGGTAAATGATAAATAAACCAGATGAGGAAATGTAATGACCAATTACATTTAATGCATATGTATGAGAGATTATGAATCCGGAAGAAAATCAAAAGCTTTAGTCAGGCAATGATCATGATGAACAGTACCAGTCAAAAGCTTTAGTCAGGCAATGATCATGATGAACAGTACCAGTCAAAAGCTTTAGTCAGGCAATGATCATGATGAACAGTACCAGTCAAAAGTTTCGACACACCTGCTCATTCAAAGCCAGTTTCATCATAGCGCTTGATGGTTTTTGCGAATGCACTTGTAGAAACTTTCAAAGTTCTTAACATTTTCCGCATTGACTGACCTTGTAACGTCGTTCCTCCTCCTCTTCATCCGAAGAGGAGGAGCAGGGATTGAACCAAACTGCAGCGTTGTATTTAGACATAATGAATTTATTTAAGTGTAAACGAAAAACACGAACTTCACTTGAATACTTACAAAATAACAAAACGAATGTAGACAAACCTGAACATACGAACTTACATATAACACGAAGAACGCACGAACAGGAAAAATGACTACATAAAACGATGAACGAACGAAACAGTCCCGTATGGTGCAAACAAACACAGACACGGAAGACAACCACCCACAACACCCAATGTGACCCCACCTACCTTAATATGATTCTCAATCAGAGGAGATGAAAACCACCTGCCTCTAATTGAGAACCATATCAGGTCACCCATTAACCAACATAGAAACAGAAAACATAGACTGCCCACCCAAACTCACGTCCTGACCAACTAACACATACAAAAACTAACAGAAAACAGGTCAGGAACGTGACAGACCTTCATGTCTTAAAGTAATGATGGACTGTTGTTTCTCTTTTCTAATTTGAGCTGTTCTTGCCATAATATGGACTTGGTCTTTTACCAAATAGGGCTATCTTCTGTATACCACCCCTTCCTTGTCACAACACAACTGATTGGCTCAAACCCATTAAGAAGGAAAGAAATTCCACAAATTAACTTTTAATTGAAATTGAAATGCATTAATTGAAATGTATTAAAGGCAAAGGGTGGCTACTTTGAAGAATTAAAAATGTAAAGCATATTTTGATTTGTTTAACACATTTCTGGTTACTACATGATTCCATATGTGTTATTTCATAGTGTTGATGTCTTCACTATTATTCTACATTGTAGAAAGAAAAAAAAAATTGAAAAAAAAATCCTTTAATGAGTCGGTGTATCCAAACTTGCATCTGGTACTGTATAATGGGGACCTATCAGAAGCAGACAATGATCAGAATGTATGATGGGGACCTATCAGAAAGAGACAATGATCAGAATGTATGAAGAGGACCTATCAGAAAGAGACAATGATCAGAATGTATGATGGGGACCTATCAGAAAGAGATAAAGATCATGATATATGATGGGGACCTATCAGAAACAGGCAATGATCAGGATGTATGATGGGAACGTATCAGAAACAGGCAATGATCAGGATGTATGATGGGGACCTATCAGAAACAGGCAATGATCAGGATGTATGATGGGGACCTATCAGAAACAGGCAATGATCAGGATGTATGATGGGGACCTATCAGAAACAGGCAATGATCAGGATGTATGATGGGGACCTATCAGAAACAGGCAATGATCAGGATGTATGATGGGGACCTATCAGAAACAGACAATAAGAAATGAGATGTGCAGATAAGAAATAACCAGAGTGAATCTGAACCTGATTAAAATGATAAACGATTGATGGTTATTAACATAGAATAAAACGCACATGATGAAAGCTGATGACTGTAGTAGTGAATAGAGAAGGAGATATGAAGGGGTTGATTTCAGGATGGGAAGATAATGGTAAAAATACATTACTCTCAAATCTGGATCTCACTGTTTGTCAGTGTGTTTTATACCCAAAGAGAGATACAGAGAGACAGACCATGGGAGAGTTCCTCACAATGAAAATGTTGATATGCTTCAAAAAGGCAACCCTGGCCTGTAATATATTATTGACATCACATTGCACTTTCACTAGCTGTCCTTCAGGTTGTGGCAGGAGGACACATATTTGGCTGCCAAAACAGCACATTTCGGCTTCTCACCCAATAAATATTTTTTATATTTTCAAATTTGCACTGAATGATAATTTTGCGAAATAAAAATTATCTTAGGTCTGAGCATTTGTCACAGTGTAATAGGAAATGCAGCTCAGTCTCTACCTCTCCCCACAGCCTGTCCTCTCTGGGCAGCCAGGTTTGTCTGTGACCACCGGTCTCTATAGCCAGACTGTGCTCACTGAGTCTGTACCTAGTCAGTGTTTTCCTCAGTTTTCTACCAGTCACAGTGGTCAGATAGTCTGCCACCATGTATGGTCTCTTTAGAGCCAAATAACACTGAAGTTTACTTACATTTTTGGGGTGTCTTTCAAATAGGTGATATATTTCAAAAATGTTGTGATGATTTGGTTGGGCCAGATTTTCTGAGTGCTGTCCTGAGGCTCTACGGGGTTGGTCTGGGCAAGTCCACGGGGGCCTGATTGGTGTCACACTTCCCCACATCCTTAGCAAACACACCGGATTTAAACTAATTGCATTTTTAACTGAAGATCATGATTAGTTGATTATTGGAGTCAGGTGTGTTAGCTGAGGCTGGGGCAAAAATGTGACACCAAACAGGCCCCAGAGGACTGGAGTTAACCAGGCCTGATCTAGATGCTGCTGTAACTCCTCCTTAGTGGGAGACAGCAGCACCAGGTCATCTGCGTTCAGCAGATGTGTGTGTGTGTGTGTGTGTGTGTGTGTGTGTGTGTGTGTGTGTGTGTGTGTGTGTGTGTGTGTGTGTGTGTGTGTGCGTGCGTGCGTGCGTGCGTGCGTGCGTGCGTGCGTGCGTGCGTGCGTGCGTGCGTGCGTGCGTGCGTGCGTGCGTGCGTGCGTGCGTGCGTGCGTGCGGGAAGACTACCCTCAACTATAATTATTTATCTTTATTACATTCCCTGTTGCGTTTTGAAATTGATATCAGAAACATGTAATTCTTCTCTGGAGAAGAATGTAATTCTTCTCTCACACTTCATGGAGCTAAGTCATGATGTCATATCGATGACTTAACACGAATGTCATAAACAGCCCTGACAGCTGCTGTCGACTAAGGACAACTGACTGTACACACTCATGATGTCTAGGTCAGCTAACTGACTAAATACTATCTTACATAAATAATACCTTGTGTCATGACTGTTAAGTTAGTCATTAGCGTTACACAAAACAGAGATTTATATAGACAGCATGGACAACTCAACTCCTCTTTGTGAAAGTCAGGCCAGTAGAAGTTCATACAAGGTGAAGCTAAATAGATTAAAGGAAAGAAAATCGTATATGAAAAGTTATTACTTGGTCAACGTCTTGGGACTGGATTCAGGAATTGGATGGTTCCTGATATAGAGTGGAAAACAATATAGTAAGAGGGGACATATTGATGCTGGAGGGTAGAAATAAGGCCTCTATTCAATGTGGGTCAATGACTCTTGAGATTTAGAAAATAACTGGTGCAAAATCGAAAGGAGAAAGCTCAGATTTGAAAAAGCACAACTTTTCCCTGTTACATATCTACAGCAAAGTTATACCTCTGTCCAGCTTATGCTGGTTTTCTCTGTTTAAATTACTGAGGTATTTACTTGACATTAAAACTTCTTGTCAATAGGGGGGCGCTGTTTTCACTTTGGAAAAAATCGTGCCCAAATTAAACTGCCTCGTACTCTATTCTAGATCGTACAATATGCATATTATTATTACTATTGGATAGAAAACACTCTCAAGTTTCTAAAACTGTTTGAATTATATCTGTGAGTAAAACAGAACTCATTTGGCAGCAAACTTCCAGACAGGAAGTGAAAAATCTGAAAACGGTGCTCTGTTCCAGGGCCTGCCTATTCAATTGCCTAATATTTATCGATATGCATGCACTTCATACGCCTTCCACTAGATGTCAACAGGCAGTGGAAGGTGGAATGGGGTGTCTAGCTTGATCTGAGGAAGAGGGGACATATTGATGCTGGAGGGTAGAAGTAAGGCCTCTATTCAATGTGGACCAATGACTCTTGAGATTTAACTGGTGCCCAATCGCTAAGATTTGAAGAAGCACAACTTTTCCTTGTTACATATCTACAACTAAATTATACCTCTGTCCAGCTTATGCTGGTTTTCTCTGTTAAAATTATAGAGGTTTTTAATTAACATTAAAACTTCAAGGAACTGTTTTTTTTAACCATTTTATAAACACAGATAGTGGGGTACGCAGAAACACTGCTGACACACAGACACACATTGTTAAAACACACACAGTATTATTTTTTTCAGGATTAGAACTGGAGAAATGGGAATGAATGCGAGTCATTAAGGAGTCTTGCTCTGCTCCCCGTCTCTCCCTCCCGGCCCCTGGATGTTGTACATTATGTTGATCAATCTTTAGGCCACGGGTATAAATATTCCCCTACGCCTCTAATGGCAAAAGAGTGGGACCAGTGGGCCATGGATTATTCTCATTTACCACATCAACATTCACAGCCTGCATACACACACACACACATAAACACATACACACACACACATACACACACACACACATAAACACATACACACACACACATACACACACGCACACATAAACACATACACACACACACAAACGCACACACACCCACGCACACACACGCACACACACACACACACACACACACACACACACACACACACACACACACACACACACACACACACACACACACACACACACACACACACACACACACACACACACACACACACACACACACACACACACACACACACACACACACACACAAACACACAAAAACACACACGCACACACACACACACACACACACACACACATAAACACATACACACACACACATACACACACGCACACGCACACACACGCACACACACACACACACACACACACACACACACACAAACGCACAAACGCACACACGCACACACACACACAAACACACACACACGCACACACACACAAGCACACACACACACGCACACATACACACACGCACACACACACAGGGGCCGAGAGCGCACGCGCACACACACGCACACACAGAAACGTGTACTGCTAACACTTGAATCTCCACAGATTGTAGCCTAGACAAACACACACAAGCTTTTACAACTTCCTGAACTAACGTAATGAAATGTACACATGTAGTCATCTATAACATATTATATATATATATATAAGCCTAAACAGAGATTGATGCCTAAACTGAGATTGAGGCCTAAACAGAGATTGAGGCCTAAACTGAGATTGAGGCCTAAACTGAGATTGAGGCCTAAACAGAGATTGAGGCCTAAACAGAGATTGAGGCCTAAACAGGGATTGAGGCCTAAACTGAGATTGAGGCCTAAACTGAGATTGAGGCCTAAACTGAGATTGAGGCCTAAACTGAGATTGAGGCCTAAACTGAGATTGAGGCCTAAACTGAGATTGAGGCCTAAACTGAGATTGAGGCCTAAACTGAGATTGATGCCTAAACAGAGATTGAGGCCTAAACTGAGATTGAGGCATAAACAGAGATTGAGGCCTAAACTGAGATTGAGGCCTAAACAGGGATTGAGGCCTAAACAGAGATTGAGGCCTAAACAGGGACTGGTTCTATGTCTGAACAACACCATTACCCTGAGTTGAATGTTTTATTTTTTACCTTTATTTAACTAGGCAAGTCAGTCAAGAACTAATTCTTATTTACAATGAAGGCCTACCCGGCCAAACCCTATCCTGGACGACGCCAATTGTGCACCGCCCTATGGGACTCCCAATCACGACCGGTTGTGATACAGCCTGCAATCGAACCAGCGTCTGTAATGAAGCCTCTAGCCCGCTGTGCCACTGGAGAGCCCAAACGAAAGGACGGCGCTGGAGGCCTTGTCACGGTTCTTTAAGTGTAGCTTTGTTTAAAGATCAAGGAGTCAACCCCTGCTGAGCTAAAAGGTCCATTTGTATATCAATATCAAATCATTTCTGGCAAACAATGAAGTACCTTATTGTGATTTTTCAATTCAAATGGTCAAAAATAAACTAAAATAGCTTCTTAGCAAAGAGGAATTTCTCAAGCCAGAATTTAGCTTGGACTGTCTTGGAGTGGTCTGGAGTGGTCTGAGTGGGGAGGGGAAAACTGAAAATGAGATGTTATTGGCAGAGATGCATGAATTAATTTACTGCATGGTGATGTCACCATGGAAGGCCAAAACTCCATTCCAACAAAATAGGCCCAAATTTTCAAACAACTTTTACACTAAAAGAGCATTTTCATCCTTTTCACAATTTCACAGTATTATTCCTACCTCTGTGTGTGGAAATATATGTGAAACACAGGAAAAATCACATTTTGACTGCACAATATTGAAAAGCAGTATCAAGCTCTTCCCTTCAAGCAGACTGTATCTCCCTCTCCTTGAAAGTTAGTTGAAAAGTCCCTAAACTCTATCTCTCTGTCCTCCTGCAAACTCAGATCTTGTTTTACAAACTACTCCTTCCCTCTCCAAGGTGCTGAAATGCTTTTCACACATGTTAACTTTGCCGTCCCTCGCTCTCTTTTCCTCTTTCTCTCTCTCTCTCCATCCCTCTCTCCGATTTTAAGAGGTCAGCAGTCTTACTGTGCAGAGAAAGAGCATATGTTTCTAAGTGGTTCTCCTCACTTCTCCCATCCTGCTAAAAGTGAACCCGGGAGAGTTGTGTCTGTTTTGGCACCCTGTCAGAAGCTGCTCTGAGAGCGGTGTACAGTAGCTGATAGGCCCCATTAAAACACCAGAGCCAGGGTCTTCAGTTCTCTCTCAGCTGCTAAAACCTATGGTTCCCCTGCCTGCCTGCAGTCTAAACAGAACAGAGATAAGAGCAGAGAAAACACCTGTCTGTGTCGTACTGAGTCATGTCGTTTCACTAGCTTTTGGTGAATAAGGATATCGAATAAGTTTTTCCCAGTTGCTGGATTTAGTCAACAGTTCTAGTGATACTAGGTGGACAATTCAAAGGGTCCATAATGCTAACATACCAACATTGTTACACCATGACTCACATACTCTGTCCTGGGTCATATGACCTCAAAAAATAATCAAGGACAGGTTCAGGTCAGAGCGATGGGGATAAACATCTAACAGGGTCATGTTTGATTCAGTAAGCTTTATTATTCTGTAGGGATGGTGAGGAGAAGAGAGACGGTCAGGATAAGAAGGACAGAGAGGGGCAGAGGACAGACGGGGGAGAGGGGGGAGGGGGGAGGACAGAGAAGAGGAGAGGACAGAGAGGGAGAGGACAAAAAGGGAGAGGACAAAGAGGGGCAGAGAACAGAGAGGGGGAAAGGACAGAGAGGAGGAGAGGACAGAGAGGGAGAGAGGACAGAGGGGGAGAAGACAGAGAGGGGCAGAGGACAGAGAGGGAGAGGACAGAGAGGGGAGAGGACAGAGGGGGGAGAGGACAGAGAGAGAGAAGACAGAGGGGGACAGAAGACAGAGAGGGGGAGAGGACAGAGAGAGAGAGTACAAAAAGGGAGAGGACAAAGAGGGGCATAGGACAGAGGGGGGAGAGTACAGAGGGGGGAGGAGACAGAGAGGGAGAGGACAGAGAGGGGCAGAGGACAGAGAGGGGCAGAGGACAGAGAGGGGCAGAGGACAGAGAGGGAGGGAACAGAGAGGGGGGAGGACAGAGAGGGTTAGAGGACAGAAAGGGGCAGAGGACAGAGAGTGGCAGAGGACAGAGAGGGAGGGGACAGAGAGGGGCAGAGGACAAAGAGGGAGAGTACAGAGAGAAGGGGACAGAGAGAGAGAGGGGACAGAGAGGGGGAGAGGACAGAGAGGGAAAGGACAGAGAGGGGGAGAGGACAGAGAGTGAGTGGACAGAGAGGGGAAGAGGACAGAAAGGGGCAGAGGACAGAGAGGGGATGAGGGCAGAGAGGGGAAAAGGACAGAGAGGGGGAGAGGACAGAGAGTGAGTGGACAGAGAGGGAGGAGGACAGAGGAAATGAGCGGGACATTTTTCATCCACCTATTTCATAGAGAAGGAAACATCAATCACCCTTTCACAAACCTATCAACACACATACACATACACGCACATTATCAACATTGTCCCTTCTCACCCAACGGAAAACACTTCATCTATCATTACTTAACAAGCAGATGCCCTTAGCTAGCGCACATTTAGACACACACACACAAGCATGCATGCACACGCACACACACGCGCACACACACACACTCTTGGTACTCATTACTCTGGTCTGATGTTCACCCAGAGGACTCAAACTGAAGGTCTGATGTTCACCCAGAGGAGTCAAACTGAAGGTCTGATGTTCAACCCAGAGGAGTCAAACTGAAGGTCTGATGTTCACCCAGAGGAGTCAAACTGAAGGTCTGATGTTCACCCAGAGGAGTCAAACTGAAGGTCTGATGTTCAAACCAGAGGAGTCAAACTGAATGTCTGATGTTCACCCAGAGGAGTCAAACTGAAGGTCTGATGTTCACCCAGAGGAGTCAAACTGAAGGTCTGATGTTCACCTAGAGGAGTCAAACTGAAGGTCTGATGTTCACCCAGAGGAGTCAAACTGAATGTCTGATGTTCACCCAGAGGAGTCAAACTGAATGTCTGATGTTCACCCAGAGGAGTCAAACTGAATGTCTGATGTTCACCCAGAGGAGTCAAACTGAATGTCTGATGTTCACCCAGAGGAGTCAAACTGAAGGTCTGATGTTCACCCAGAGGAGTCAAACTGAATGTCTGATGTTCACCCAGAGGAGTCAAACTGAAGGTCTGATGTTCACCTAGAGGAGTCAAACTGAAGGTCTGATGTTCATCCAGAGGAGTCAAACTGAAGGTCTGATGTTCACCCAGAGGAGTCAAACTGAATGTCCCAGTTGTCTTGAACTCACTGAAGTCTGAGATTTCTCAGTTCCGAGTTTCCAGTTGTTTTGAACTAGGCAGAAGTCATGCTGGATCGACAGCATGGCCAATGCATTCAACCTTTTCTGGTCCATGGCACGTGAATGTTTATCCTTTTAAGCTTGGAAAAGAGACAGACTTGGACCACACAGCCACTCCACTGAATAGCAGGCTAGTGGTTGCTTTGTAACACATGCAGTTATCCACTGATTCCTTCCAAACTACTCATTGTTGAATTTGCGATGTCCAACTTGTTGTGTAATGTTTATGTCTAATGGCCGATGAGCACTGATATGTTTTATTTATAATTTATCTTCATATGACAAGGATTGAAAAGGATTTGCCGGTAGATTGTCGACATGATTCATGATGATGACTGCCTGTCTAGCTTTCTAGCTAAGATTTTGAAAGTATTATGTTGACATGATCAGTCCAATTAAAGGTACGGTAGATATAATTTGATTTGACGTCATTTTATTTGTGGCCAATGACCTTGAGTCTTCTTGGATGGGCACTTTAAATGTAACTCTATGGCAGCACCCAAAGGGCTTGAATTTTCAAGCTCTCCCCGTGGATTGACATTGTGTCCCCATGACTGACAGAATGCTGAGCCAATCACGGAGCAACTAGAGAACATTACCAACCTCTATGCTCCGTATTTTCCTCTGGCTGCCCCACCACCACAGAAAGCACTGAGCTAGGCTGAAACACCTGCATTTTGGAGCTGCCTTACTCAAGAAAATAAAAAACTTAACTCAAAGATATTTTTTTTTACATTGTTTGCAAACTGATGTGTGACACGTATTAATGCCAAAATAAAATGCAAAACAGGAAACGCATTTTTTTTATATATTTCTTTTTAGCTAAACAGGTGGGGCTCAAAATGGGTTCTGCCCCACCTGCCCTTAATGACAGGTCGCCACTGTGTGATTTATACAACAGATAACAGGGAGATGACAGCAGCAGCATTGAAAGGTGATACACTCACGGATGTGTAATTGAGTGTGAAGGGGGAGTTAAATATTAAATAAAAACTCCCTCAGAATCAGTACGTTTAGGTCAAGGAGGAAAGTACTGAGTTGTTCTATTTGATATTTTATGCTTCCTTCTATGGGTCAGTTATCCACTTGCTTCCATTTATGGGTCAGTTATCCACTTGCTTACTTCTCTGCCAGCAGCATACCACCCTGCATCCCACCGCTGGTTTCCTCTGAAGCTAAGCAGGGTTGGTCCTGGTCTGTCCCTGGATGGGAGACCAGATGCTGCTGGAAGTGGTGTTGGAGGGCCAGTAGGAGGAACTCTTTCCTCTGGTCTGAAAAACATCCCAATACCCCAGGGCAGTGATTGGCCCAACGATGCAACGATGCAATACGCCCAACGATGCAACTCTGATGAACACGGAAATGTCTTTGGTTTGTCTCTATGACATTCAGAAGCTGAGCTACAACCTTTTAAAGTCGAGGAGTCCAATAAATTGGACTTTGCTCGAGAAGTAATCTTATACAATGTGACTTTCACTACCAATTGAGCTATTCACTTTCTGCAAAAGAGAATATGTATAATTTATTTATTATCCTCTCGGAGGAGGACTATTACCTTCGTTTTTTTTGCTATATATACACACATTTTACATATACATTTTACATATACGTTACATATACATTTTACATATACATTTTACATACATGGTACTTTTATATCTAGGTCTGTTGTCACTAAGACCATCAGATCATCTCCCTGACTCATGACGCACCTTTGCGTCCTAATGCAAACCCTTGGCCGCCAATTGGTGTTGGCCAGAGGTAATTATGGGCTGTATAATCTAATTTAATATGTATATTTAAATTGAGGCTTCAAATAAATTATAATAATAAAACATATTTGGTAGTGGAATGATGTTGTTATTATTATTATTAACATCATTAAATAGCCTAGCTAAAATATTGAATGAGACTTGTGGAATTGCCGGAAATTAGCTTGAAATCAACAAAATATTCCTAGGTCTCTCAAATGAAACAAAATCTAGCTTTTGGTGATATATTTAATGTAGGCTGGTGACATATTTCAAGTGTGAAAAGGGTGACACTGGGGGGGGAGGGAAAAGTTGAGAACACTTGATTTAGCAGACGCTCTTATCCAGTCAGGGTATTACACTTCTATGATTTTGTTACAGTCGCATTGACACAACACTGGGAGACACATGCTCAAGATTAGATTATATTATATTAGAGTTGAGCACATCATTCACATCATTCAAATCATAATCATTGACCTAATAAATCTTTAATTTCCATCAAACAGTCATTTATCAACAACAGCTACACCATTTACTTTGAGAAGAAACAGTTAACCTAATACAGTGGTTCCTCCTTTAAAAGTTGTGAGCTTATGCCACGGGATTTAGAGGTAATTTGTGGTTTAGTACGGTACCCTGCATCACTATGTCATTGCTCCAGACCACCACAAGGGGGAGGTAGAGCACTGATTATGCTTTGGGCAACATAAACCTAAATAGAAACTGATAATTGTGCACGACTTCAGTATTACTTACTAAAGCTGTTGTTTCAGTAAGGTTTTTATTATTTTATTTTGTTACGATTATTTTGCTCTTACTGTATGCCACTCCCGACCGGTCACTTTGTACAGCGCCTGAGTGGCTCAACGGTCTAAGACACTGCATAGCAGTGCAGGTTGTGTTGCTACAGATGCTGATTTAATGTCCGTACCGGCCTCGGCTGGGACACCCATGATATGACTGTAGGTTTTTGGTTTCTCTCCCTCTAAAAACAGAAAAAAATAATTCTAAATAACAAACTGGCTTTATTTACAAATTAGTAACAATGTCTCACCCCATGTTCAAGAATGTCCTTTTTCTCGCTCATTTTACATTACTTGAAAACAAAACCATGTCCAAAACATTTAAGGGGCATTGCACTAATAATGGCGCTGACTAGGGATGAAGCAACTTTTATAGGAGGAACCACTGTAGCAAAGAAAATGTAATTACTCAAATACATGACATGATACATTACTGTAAAAATAAAAAACTGGTGTGATATAAAGGGGAAAGTTCACCAAATTGTCTATAAAGGGGAATAAAGTACTATATAGTACTCTATAGTACTCTATCGTACTCTATATTGCTACTATAGTACTCTATTGAACTCATATAGTACTCCATAGTATTCCTATAGTACTCTATAGTACTCCTATAGTACTCTATATTGCTACTATAGTACTCTATTGTACTCATATAGTACTCCATAGTATTCCTATAGTACTCTATAGTACTCCTATAGTACTCTATATTGCTACTATAGTACTCTATTGTACTCCTATAGTACTCCATATTATTCCTATAGTACTCTATAACACTCCTATAGTACTCTATAGTACTCCTATAGTACTCTATAGTACTCCTATAGCACTCCTATAGTACTCTATAGTACTCTATATTGCTACTATAGTACGATTAGGTTTCTTGCGTGGCCACTGAAGATTTTAACCTTTGAACAATGCCTGCTGCTGTTTCATGTGACATCACTGGTTCTGCTCTCCTATACAAAGGTTGAACACTATCACATGCTTTGAGGATTTCAATCAGGTCCTTCCTGTCAACACATAGGGCAGTGCCATGAGGCATGTGAAATGCTAGTGTGACATGATCCCACACAAACAACTGATGCCTGCCTTTGCAAACCTTTTTGTCTTTCATCGTATTGTGCTCTCTGATCAATTCATAGTTGTGTGTCTCAGACACAGCCTGTACGTTCCCTCTCTATAGCTACACATAGCTTCAGCGCCTTCAAGAAGTGGGCATGAGTCAAAGTCCTTAACCTCTGGACTGTGGACAACCACTGCATACATGATCTGCTGCTGGTAAACCAGCAAAACCTCTCCTCCACAGAGCTGCTCTGTGTTCATCTGCATGAGATCCTCCACGGCGAAGGTAAACCTGTAGTTCCCATATCGAGATCCATCTTTGACGACGGGGGAGGCGGTAACCTTTTGCAGGAACAATTCCTGATGTTGCCTCCTTCCAGTTTGTGCACTTGAGCAGTGCCTGTTGGGGATCTCCCTGTCAAGGTAGCGATCCTGTGCTTCATTGATATTGCTGTTCTCAATGTTAAGACCCCACCACATGAAATTACCTCTTCTATTTCCGCCCTTAAATCCATTTGCTGGATCCCATCCAGACCTGCTTTGTTAGTAACATGGGAAACTTTGGATATTTGGAATTCCACTTTTTCAGGGTATGCTGGGATTTCTTTACGAAGGTAGCTATGAGATCGTAATGACCTCTTGATTTTCAATGTATCTATACATGCATGTTTACACTGAAACACTTCTTCACTTGTCATTCCCTGAAAATAGAATGGTTCACCGTTAGGTAGTCATCATTTGAGAATAAAAAAATGGTACTTGTCTAAGTAGATCACACAACATCACAATCAAATCATTCTTAAATGGAGGAGAACAGGAATAATCATATCCACAAAAAAATGTGAGGAGAGGTCAAAAGAAAAATGCATTGGCTTTTAAATATAAAAAGGTATTTTTTAAAAGGGCATATTGAGCATAAAAAACGAACAAAAATGATCCCACTAACTAACTGCAAAACTGACATTTGCCAAAAAATAAGCTAAAGTCACTTTACCAAGCTGAAGCAAAACGTACAATAGCGCTTCCAAATGCACGACCAGGATGCCAAACGCGAGACCAGGTTGCCAAACGCGAGACCAGGTTGCCAAATGCACGACCAGGTTGCCAAATGCACGACCAGGTTGCCAAATGCACAACCAGGTTGCCAAACGCACGACCAGGTTGCCAAATGCACGACCAGGTTGCCAAATGCACGACCAGGTTGCCAAATGCACGACCAGGTTGCCAAATGCACGACCAGGTTGCCAAATGCACGACCAGGTTGCCAAATGCACGACCAGGTTGCCAAATGCGAGACCAGGATGAGGGGTCATTAGCTTATGATAATACTTTTGTTGGTGCAGTAACCTCCAGGGTTCAGGTGAGGTTTAACCTCTGTGAGGGTAGCTCTTTCCATCAGGGTTCAGGTGAGGTTTAACCCCTGTGAGGGTAGCCCTTTCCATCAGGGTTCAGGTGAGGTTTAACCCCTGTGAGGGTAGCCCTTTCCATCAGGGTTCAGGTGAGGTTTAACCCCTGTGAGGGTAGCCCTTTCCATCAGGGTTCAGGTGAGGTTTAACCCCTGTGAGGGTAGCTCTTTCCATCAGTCAAATGACCAAATCGCCTTCCAGTGGAGGAATGTTTTTTTTATTTTTTTATTTATCATTTCATAATTAATAAACATTATTTCAAAAAGCCTGCCAAAAATCCGGAGTTTCTATGTCAAATGGTTTTGCTATATTTCAGTCTTCTGTGACATTTATAAAGTGTAATATTGGGTTGCAAACTCAAAATTGAAGAACTACCAACTCTATATCTGACATGGTACAAGTGTCTTCTTTTTTAAAGCCCATAACCATGTGTGTGAGGTGTAATACTTTTGTTTCAAAGCAGAGTTGTTTAAGACTCCCCTGATATAGCCCTTTCCCCCGCGGAAATCTAAATAGCATAATACAAACAACCCCCCCCAAAAATCCCTCAGTTTAAGCTAGAGAGATCTGGGTTTTTTTGCACTGAATGTGTCTCAATCCATCTCATCCACACTTTCGCAATTGTGGTGAAAGGTGACTGAGCTCGAGCGGTGTTTGTCAGACCATGAGATATCCCGAAAATTGGTCTTCTCACAAAGAAGAGTGCCCCAACGCTTTGGCCTAAAAAACTACTATGAATCCTCTATGGAAAGATGGGACTCACATGAACACGATGGTGTTGCACAAGTGTCTGAAGACGGTACAGCTGATCTACCAGCCTCTGTTTGTAGAGTCCAAACCGTTTGGTCTGCACACTAATATGACCCCTCTGTGCAAAGGTGAGACTCTCACAAACGTGTACATGTACAGTGAATTCGGAAAGTATTCAGACCCCTTGACTTTTTCCACATTTTGTTACGTTACAGCATTATTCTAAAATGGATAAAATCATGTTTTTTTGCCCTCATCAATCTACACACATTACCCCATAATCCAAAACAGGTTTTTCGATTTTTTTTTGCAAATTCAAAACTGAAATATTACATTTTATTCAGACCCTTTACTCAGTAAAGCACCTTTGGCAGCAATTAAAGCCTCGGCAAACCTGATTTTGGAGAGTTTCTCCAATTTTCTTTGCATATCCTCTCAAGCTCTGTCAGGTTGGATGGGGAACGTCGCTGCACAGCTATTTTCAGGTCTCTCCAGAGATGTTCGATCGTGTTCAAGTCCAGACTCTGGTTGGGCCACTCAAGGACATTCAGAGACTTGTCCCGAAGACACTCCTGTGTTATCTTGGCTGTGAGCATCGGGTCGTCGTCCTAACATAACAAAATGTGGAAAAAGTCAAAGAGTCTGAATACTTTCCGAATGCACTGTACATGGCCCCACAAGACTGGTCTAAAGGTCCCTGGTACCAGTTGAAAAAATGAATGGAAGTATACCGTATATGGGGACTGGTTAATGCCAAAAATATGGGGTTAAATACATGTACAAAAAACCATATATTTCCTTATCTTGCTTATATCTCTCAGATATAGGAGACACACTTCAGAACACACTTCCTTTGGATATTTGGGGGAAGTATCTGTTGTTCCATGTAGTGAATCTGTTATTCAAACAATTCCCCAAAATTCCCCCCCGGCTTAGACAGGGTTTAGACTATGATGCATTAAGGTTATGGTTAATATCACATAAGTAGAATGACAGACACACATGGGGAATGGACCTGCAAGATATGGAGTTTAGAGTAGTTAGCCAATGTTTAAAGCACCAACCACCCCTCCCCAAGACCTTAACAAGGAGCTCTCTTACAAGACAGTAACAGAATTACTCCGTCACTTCCCTACATTTAACTATCTTGCCCAAATGTCGTAAAAATGTGCGTGCGACCCGGCTGTAAAAAATACACGTATTAAGGTTGTTTAATAAAGTTATTACATCATTTAACGTTTTTGTGTTGTGCCCACCATCGGTTGAGACACAACGTGCTCGTAAATGCAGGGTTGATGTCACCTTTCAGCTGATAAATGTACTAAAATGGGAATACAATTCAGATTTTAACTTTCAAATGGTACCGCATCAGAATGTTGACTTGAATGGGATATCTGTTGTTTTAAATGATACTGTCTATCGTCCATAGGAAACATAGAAATAGATATCATAGGATGGCCGTATCCCTTTAGACCAGTGCAATTTAGCTGGTAAACCACTGACATTTACGTGTAATTAACTTGTAGATAATATAAAAGAAATGACCATTTAAGTTGACATTTAACAGATGGTGTGAAATAGGGTCTAAGCTACAACATATGTGAAAATGAAAGAATAACATGTTTTTAAGTAAATGACAGTGAATGTTTACAACAACAACAAATTATTTAATGACAAAAATAATAAAATATTTTCACAATACAGTTTGCAAGCTTTTAAATGAGATCAAACTCAACCATGTATCTTTTCCAGTAAATAAAGAATGTCTCATGGTATGGTGGGGAATGCAAAATGGGTCAACTTTCAGCACCTAAATCTCTTGACTGTTTTGGCATTCAGGTTCAAAAAGTCACTTTCTGACCACTTCTTCCATTGGAAAACATGTCTGGAAAGTTTTATTTTAATCAAAAGGGATGCTGTCTAAAAGTGATTGAATTCAAATGGATATACTTCCTGTTGAGACCGCACATAAGCACACTTGACTGTGGTCGATTCATTTGTCTTTCTCCCTAATGTTGGTTTCCAGTAACAAGCTTTAACTTCTCTGGGATATGTGGGACGCTAACATCCCACTTGGCCAAAAGCCAGTAAATATGCAGAGCGCCAAATTCAAATAAATTACTATAAAAATCAAACCTTCATGACATCACATATGAAAGACACCAAATTAAAGCTACACTTGTTGTGAATCCAGCCAACATGTCTGATTTCAAAAAGGATTTACGGCGAAAGCACACCAAACGATTATGTTAGGTCAGTACATAGCCACAGAAAAACACAGCCATTTCCTCAGCCAAAGATAGGAGTCACAAAAAGCAGAAATAGAGACAAAATTAATCACTAGCCTTTGATGATCTTCATCAGATGACACTCATAGGACATCATGTTACACAATACATGTATGTTTTGTTCGATAATGCATATTTATATCCAAAAATCTCAGTTTACATTGGCGCCACGTTCAGAAATGACTCCAGAAATTGCAGAGAGCCACATAAAATAACAGAAATACTCATCATAAACTTTGATAAAAGATACATATTTTACATAGAATTAAAGATACACTTGTTCTTAATGCAACCGCTGTGTCAGATTTCAAAAAAACTTTACGGAAAAAGAAAACCATGCAATAATCTGAGACGGCGCTCAGATAGAAACAACATTTCTCCACCAAATTGGAGTCAACAGAAATACGAAATTACATCATAAATATTCCCTTACCTTTGATGATCTTCATCAGAATGCACTCCCAGGAATCCTAGTTCCACAATAAATTGTTGTTTTGTTCGATAATGTCCATTATTAATATCCAAGTAGCTACTTTTGTTAGCACGTATAGTACACATATCCAAATGCTCGCACAGATCCAGGCGAACGTCGGACGAAAAATTCAAAAAGTTATATTACAGGTCGAATAAACTTGTCAAACTAAGTAGAGAATCAATCTTTAGGATGTTGTTATCATAAATTTTCAATAACGTTCCAACCGGAGAATTCCTTTGTGTCTATAGAAGTAATGGAACGCAAGTCGATATCATGTGGAATGCGCGTGACCAGAAACTGGCTCTCTGCCAGACCACTGACTCAAACAGCTCCCATCCAGCCCCACATCACAGTAGAAGCTTCATTCAACGTTCTACAGACTGTTGACATCTAGTGGAAGGCGTAGGAAGTGCAAACAGATCCATATCCCACTGGGATTTCAATAGGCGATGAATTGAAAATCGACCAGCCTCAGAATTCTCACTTCCTGTTTGGATTTTTTCTCATGTTTTTGCCTGCCATATGAGTTCTGTTATACTCACAGACATCATTCAAACAGTTTTAGAAACTTCAGAGTGTTTTATATCCAATGGTAATAATACTATGCATATATTAGCATCTGGTACAGAGTAGGAGGCAGTTCACTCTGGGCACGCTATTCATCCAAAGTGAAAATGCTGTCCCCTAACCTGGAGAAGTTAATGCATTTGCATGTTTTTAAATGCTCACTTTGCAGGGTTAATAAAAAATATATATATTTAAACCCACTTGAGTGACTGGATCTGAATTTCTCTAACTCTGACTGTAAATATGATTATCCCTGTTTTTCTTCATCTAAGACCATTGAACTGTCTATACATTGTTTCGTTTTTTGTGAATACTGTCATCGTTATTAGTTGTAAATGGGTATTTGAGACAATTGTGTCTATGATAATCTATGACGCTTGTCACGTTATTCATGTAACAGTTACATTGTAGCGTATACTGGACAATACCGAAGCTGTTTGGAATGATCTATTACATTAACAGTCGAGGGATGGGGTAAGTTATATTCTTCAAGAATCAATTGATCCCAGATTTCCATTTTAAATGCCAAGATGTATTATGTCATAAAAATCCCTCACAGAAGCAATAAAGTCATTTATCACTAAGTCATCAGAAATGTTACATAATTGTGTCAGAAGTAACATATTTATTAGATTTTTAGATCAAAGAAAATGCCAATATCTATATTTAATACATTCAACTCATTAAAGTTATTTGTTATCCAATCAAACCATTTGCCATTCAAATGCATTATAGAAAATGCTACATTCTAAAAAAATACATTTGTTTTAATATTAAAAACACTTGATTCAGTCATATAACTACTTGTACCTGTTTCCAGTGTGGCTCCGGTTGCTTGTCTTGTGAGTAGAGTATATGTAAGACCAAGCAGATAGTAGTTTCTATTCACCTATTATTTGTTGATCCTTACACGCAGCTGTCTTAATGTCAAATGTGTAATATGTTTGCTTGGGTGAGGATTTACGTCATGTTAATACAACCACACCCTATCAATTAACCCAACCCCTCTGAAAGACACACACACAGGTATTTGGAGAAGTGCAGGGGTCTGCCACTCTGGGTGCCTGGGGGAGCTGTTGTTGTGGGGGGTTAAGTGCCTAGCTCAAGGGCACAACGGCAGCGAGGATTTAATACCAACAACCTTCCGTTGGACCTGGGATTAGAGCTCGCAACCCTCTGGTTGCTTGCTCGCCTCTCTAACTGCTGGCTACCTGCTGCCCTAAGAAGAAATATGTTTAATTTAAAAGGCTCCCGAGTGGCGCAGCGGTCTAAGGCACTGAATCTCAGTGCTAGAGGTGTTACTACAGACACCCTGGCTTGAATCCAGGCTGTATTACTACCGGCCTTGATTGGGAGTCCCATAAGGCGGCACACAATTGGCCCAGCGCCATCCGGGTTTGGCCGGTGTAGGCCGTCATTGTAAATAAGAATTTGTTCTTAACTGACTTGCTTAGTTAAGTAAAGGTTACATTTAGAAAATTATAAAAAATAAGATATCGAAGAATTTGAGGACTGACCGTCTATATAAAAAATATATATGGTTATTTTGCTGGCTGACAATTGCTCACTCAAAATGTTACACATGGGTGTGCACTCTTGGCTGAGTAGAGACGGGCTGTTTCTGGTAGAGACGGGCTGTTTCTGGTAGAGACGGGCTGTTTCTGGTAGAGACGGGCTGTTTCTGGTAGAGACGGGCTGTTTCTGGTAGAGACGGGCTGTTTCTGGTAGAGACGGGCTGTTTCTGGTAGAGACGGGCTGTTGGCTGAGTAGAGACGGGCTGTTTCTGGTAGACACGGGCTGTTTCTGGTAGAGACGGGCTGTTTCTGGTAGAGACGGGCTGTTACTGGTAGAGACGGGCTGTTTCTGGTAGAGACGGGCTGTTTCTGGTAGAGACGGGCTGTTTCTGGTAGAGACGGGCTGTTTCTGGTAGAGACGGGCTGTTTCTGGTAGAGACGGGCTGTTGGCTGAGTAGAGACGGGCTGTTTCTGGTAGAGACGGGCTGTTTCTGGTAGAGACGGGCTGTTTCTGGTAGAGACGGGCTGTTTCTGGTAGAGACGGGCTGTTTCTGGTAGAGACGGGCTGTTTCTGGTAGAGACGGGCTGTTGGCTGAGTAGAGACGGGCTGTTTCTGGTAGAGACGGGCTGTTTCTGGTAGAGACGGGCTGTTTCTGGTAGAGACGGGCTGTTTCTGGTAGAGACGGGCTGTTTCTGGTTGAGACGGGCTGTTTCTGGTAGAGACGGGCTGTTTCTGGTTGAGACGGGCTGTTTCTGGTTGAGACGGGATGTTTCTGGTAGAGACGGGCTGTTTCTGGTTGAGACGGGCTGTTTCTGGTTGAGACGGGCTGTTTCTGGTAGAGACGGGCTGAAACAGCCCGAGTAGAGACGGGCTGTTTCTGGTAGAGACGGGCTGAAACAGCCCGAGTAGAGACGGGCTGTTTCTGGTTGGGTGGATGCTTGTGGCTAAAAAGGATGTATGAAGTATAGTTGTTTGGGATAAAAGGATATGGGACATTTGAGGTCACATTTGCAAGGGGATTGCATGTCAACTTGTTATGGGGAATAGTAGGATTCTGTTGGTGAAGGTAGGGTAAAGAGACTTCACATTGTGGCCTGCAAATGTTGCCAAGGAAATGCAGGGAATGTAAATCTCAGTGTACTAGAGGTTTAAAAAGACTTCTGAAGTATGTAAGTTCAACACTTTCAGACTTAATTTACGAAAAATGTATCAACCCCTACAAAAATGTCCATTAATTATAATCCACAAAAAATTCACATTTACTGTTGCTGCAGGATTATTTTCCTGCTGTAGCAAACTGGCTCAAATTAGGATCCTACATCTGTACTCAGAGGAGCAGGACTTTTGGATCCAGTAGATAATTAATATACAGTTGATGTTCAGAATGTCTTTGTGACAGAGCTTGGCATGCACTTAACAATGCCATAATTACAAAGCAAACCAAAAGACAGAGGAAGAGAGAAAATAACTAGTTCCATGGTGGGGAGGGAGAAACTACACGGCTGCCAAATAATGTGTGTCTCTGTGCGTCTGTGTATTTGCGTGTGTATTTGCATGTGTGCACAAGCTCTGTGTCTATCTGCCAAGGTCATTTTCACAATGAAAAGACAGAGAGAATGAAAGAACGAAAGAACGAAAGAAAAAAAGAAAGAAAGAGAACAACGACAAATTAACAGTTTCATGCCAACATGGCAATTATTGTAAAATGTAGCCATTCTTTTCCATCTCTTAGCATACTGAAAAGAGAAGAATACATTACCGAAAATCTAGTGTTTTGGATCACTGGTCTTTCCCCTGTAATGTCATACTATACCTGGGAATCAATATGGGTCTCTCAACAGGTCTGAATCAATATGGGTCTCTAAACAGGTGTGAATCAATATGGGTCTCTAAACAGGTCTGAATCAATATGGGTCTCTAAACAGGTCTGAATCAATATGGGTCTCTAAACAGGACTGAATCGCTTCGAGGCAAGCAACACTGAAGCATGCACGAGAGGACCAGCTGTTCCCTACGACTATGTGATCACGCTCTCCGTAGCTGATGTGATCAAGAACTTAAAACACGTCCATATTCACATAGACCACGGGGCCAAACATATTACCAGGATGTGTACTCAGAGCGTGAGCGGACCAACTGGCAAGTGTCTTCACTGACATTTTCAACCTCTCCCTGACCGAGTCTGTAATACCTACAGTACATGTTTCAGGCAGACCGCCATAGTCCCGGCGCCCAAGAAAGCGAAGGTAAATTACTAAATGACTACCGCCCCGTAGCACTCACGTCAGTAGCCTTGAAGTGCTTTGAAAGGCTGGAAGGCTGGACTGAAGTAAATGGCTACATTTTACAATAATTACCATGTTGGCATGAAGCTGTTAATTTGTCGTTGCTCTCTCTCTCTTTCTTTCTTTCTCTCTTTTCATTGTGTAGATGATCTTGGCAGATAGATACTTAGCTTGCGCGCACATGCAAATACACACTCAAGTGCACATGCAAATACACAGAAGCACAGAGACACAAATCACTTGGCAGCCGTGTCGTTTCTCTGAACATCAACTGTCTATTCATTCTCTACTGGATCCAATTGGAGTGAGTCTAGAGTTTCCGCAATGAGGGTATTGATACGAGTCATGACCAGCCTTTCTGGACATCAGAACTGCGATGACTCACCACGAACTGGCAGAATCCTTATTTTCCTTTAAAAAGTATTGGCACCTTTTTTTAAATGTACGCCTAAAATGACATACCCAAATATAACTGCCTGAAGCTCAGGCCCTGAAGCAAGAATACCTTACTTTACTGACTTTATTGTCCCCATGGGGACATGTTGTTGCAGTGTCATGTACACGTTTAAAGTGGCGTTTAAATACAAAACAAAATGACAATACAACTTTCATAACAGTTACATACCTATAAAAAGAGACTAGACTGTTGGCCTTACTGAGTCTATAGGAACATAAGACTGATGTCCTTACTGAGTCTATAGGAACATTAGACTGATGTCCTTACTGGGTCTATAGGAACATTAGACTGATGTCCTTACTGGGTCTATAGGAACATTAGACTGCTGTCCTTACTGAGTCTATAGGAACATTAGCCTGCTGGTCTTACTGGGTCTATAGGAAAATTTGCCTGCTGGCCTTACTGGGTGTATAGGAACATTAGCCTGCTGGTCTTACTGGGTCTATAGGAACATTAGCCTGCTGGCCTTACTGGGTCTATAGGAACATTAGCCTGCTGGCCTTACTGAGTCTATAGCAACATTAGCCTGCTGGCCTTACTGAGTCTATAGGAACATTAGCCTGCTGGCCTTACTGAGTGGATACGAACATTAGCCTGCTGGCCTTACTGAGTGGATAGGAACTTTAGCCTGCTGGTTTTACTGAGTCTATAGGAACATTAGCCTGCTGGTCTTACTGGGTCTATAGGAACATTTGCCTGCTGGCCTTACTGAGTGGATAGGAACATTAGCCTGCTGGTTTTACTGAGTCTATATGAACATTAGCCTGCTGGCCTTACTGAGTGGATAGGAACACTTTTCACAATTTTCTCAAGGCATTTCATAACTAAGGATGTCAAGGCGACAGAGCGGTAGTCATTCAGCACAGACTTGCTGTGTGGTAACAGAGAGAACAGTCTATGACTTGGGTGACTGGTGTATTTAAAAAAAAATTGGGCCTACCTCTGACACCGTCTAGTATATAGGTCCTGGATGGCAGGAATCTTGGCACCAGTGAGGTACTGGGCCATACAAACTACCCTCTGTAACGCCTTACGGTTGGATGCCGAGCAGTTGCCATACCAGGCAGTGATGCAACCAGTCAGGATGCTCTTGATGGTGCAGCTCTATAACCTTTTGAGGATCTGAGTACCCATGCCAAATATTTTCAATCTCCTGAGGGGGAAAAGGTTTTGTCGTGCCCTCTTCACGACTGTCTTGGTGTGCTTGGACCATGTTAGTTTGTTGGTGATGTGGACACCAAGGAACTTGAAGCTCTCAACCTGCTCCTCTACAGCCTCGTCGATGAAAATGGGGGTGTGCTCTGTCCTCTTTTTCCTGTGGTCGACAATCATCTTCTTTGCCTTGATCACGTTGAGGGAGAGGTTGTTGTCCTGGCACAACATGGCCAGGTCTCTGACCTCCTCCCTATAGGCTGTCTCATCATTGTCGGGATCAGGCCTACCACCGTTGTGTCATCTGCAAACTTAATGATGGTGTTGGAGTCGTGCCTGGCCATGCAGTCATGAGTGAACAGGGAGTACAAGAGGGGACTGAGCACGCACCCCTGAGGGGCCCCTGTGTTGAGGAGTAGCATGGCGGATGTGTTGTTACCTCCCTTACCACCTGGGGGCGGCCCGTCAGGAAGTCCAGGATCCAGTTACAGAGGGAGGTGTTAAATCTCAGGGTCCTTAGCTTATTGATGAGCTTTGAGGGCACTATGGTGTTAAATGCTGAGCTGTAGTCAATGAATAGCATTCTCACGTGTTCCCTTTGTCCAGTTGGGAAAGGGCAGTGTGGAGTGCAAAGGAGATTGCATCATCTGTGAATCTGTTTCGGGCGGTATGCAAATTGGAGTGGGTCTAGGGTTTCTAGGATAATGGTGTTCATGTGAGCCATGACAGCCTTTCAAAGCAATTCATGGCTACAGATGTGAGTGCTACGGGGCAGGTTACCTTAGTGATCATTTAGGCAGGTTACCTTAGTGTTCTTGGGCACAGGGACTATGGTGGTCTGCTTAAAACATGTTGGTAGTACAGACTCGGACAGGGAGAGGTTGAAAATGTCAGTGAAGACACCTGCCAGTTGGTCCACCCATGCTTTGAATACAAGTCCTGGGAATCCATCTGGCCCCGTGAATGTTCACCTGTTTAAAGGTCTTGCTCACATCAACTACAGAGAGTGTGATCAAACAGTCTTCCAGAACAGCTGGTTCTCTCATGCATGATTCAGTGTTGCTTGCCTTGAAGCGAGCATAAAAGCATTTAGCTTGCCTTGAAGCGAGCATAAAAGCATTTAGCTTGTGTGGTAGGTTCGCGACACTGGGCAGCTCACGTCTGCATTTCCCTTGGTAGTCTGTAATAGTTTGCAAACCCTGCCACATCCGACGAGCATCAGAGCCGTTGTAGTAGGATTCAATCTTTGTCTTGTATTGAAGCTTTGGTTGTTTGATGGTTCGTCTGAGGGTATAGCGGGATTTCTTATAAGCGTCCAGATTAGTGTCCCGCTCCTTGAAAGCATCAGCTCTAACCTTTAGCTTGGTGCTAATATTGCCTGTAATCCATGGCTTCTGGTTGGGATATGTACGCACGGTCACTGTGGGGACGACGTCGTTGATGAACTTATTGATGAAGCCGGTGACTGAGGTGGTATACTCCTCAATGCTATTGGATGAATCCCGGAACATATTCAAGTCTGTGTTCTCAAAACAGTCCTGTAGAGTAGCATCTACGTCATCTGACCACTTCAGCACCAGGATTTGAATAGTTTGGTTTATTTCAAATAGAGTTCACGTTAACAACTGAAGTAAATATCAATATCAACCAAATACGTAAACGTCCGTTGAAGGGGGGGGGGTCTGCAGGATCTGATGTCCCTCTGGAAAGAGATCCTCACTCTGAGTTCGTCAAGTTTGTTAATTAATGATTGAACATTAGCGAGTAGTATGCTCGGTAATGGAGGACGGGTTGCGTCGGTGTCTTAATATAATTAAGACTCCGCCACGTCTGCCTCTCCGTAGGCGTCTCCTCTTCATACGCTCTGGTAGGACTCCCAGGTAGCCTGAGGTGTCACTAAAAAGTTTAGCCCATGTGTTCCGCCGTCTCCAATGCCATAATTACAAAGCAAAACCAAAGAATGGAGAGAGAGAGGAGAGAGGAAATATCTAGTTACAAGGAGGGCGGGGGGAGAAACTACACGGCTGTCAAACGATGAATAAAGGAATTTGCTTCTGTGCTTGGAGAGCCGAGTGGACTGAGAGACAATGGGGTATTTTAACCAGGCATTGTTTGGGTAGCATCCACACTTACTGTAAGCCCCCCCTGCACTCCCATCTCCCTTGGTGTGTGTGTGAGTGCTTGCATGTGTAATTGTGTGTGTATTTGCAAGCTGTATATTTATAAAATTTAAAAAGAGAAAAGGAAACAAAGAGCAATGAGAAAAAAAAATGTCATGCCAACATGGCAATTATTGTAAAATAGAGCCGTGTATTTCAGTCCCGGAGCCAACTGGGAAGAGAGGATTACATAACCAAAACTTAGTCTGAGTCAATACAGGTCTCTAAACAGGTCTGAGTCAATATGGGTCTCTAAACAGGTCTGAATCAATATGGGTCTCTAAACAGGTCTGAATCAATATTGGTCTCTAAACAGGTCTGAATCAATATGGGTCTCTAAACAGGTCTGAATCAATATTGGTCTCTAAACAGGTCTGAATCAATATGGGTCTCTAAACAGGTCTGAATCAATATGGGTCTCTAAACAGGTCTGAATCAATATTGGTCTCTAAACAGGTCTGAATCAATGAAACCATTGTGTGTCAATAATGTGTGTGTGTGTGTGTGTGTGTGTGTGTGTGTGTGTGTGTGTGTGTGTGTGTGTGTGTGTGTGTGTGTGTGTGTGTGTGTGTGTGTGTGTGTGTGCGTGCGTGCGTGCGTGCGTGCGTGCGTGCGTGCGTGCGTGCGTGCGTGCGTGCGTGCGTGCGTGCGTGCGTGCGTGTTGTTACAGTAGAGTCAGACAACGATCTGTTTAGAACTCTCCAGTTTTCTCAAGTAGCGTCTGAATACAGGTCACACGTCACTCCAGTTCAGCTACGGATCCCTGTATATCACATCCCATGTTAAGTTGTTTTTATTTTCTATAAAGCCTGAAATGTGCCGGTGTATATTACTTCCAGCAAACTAAACAAAGCAATGCATCTTCTGACCCTTGACCCTATTATTTTGACTTATACACTATAAGATAATCCATCCACCTGGCAGGTGTGGTATATCAAGAAGCTGATTAAAACAGCATTATCATTACACAGGTGTACCTTGTGATGGGGACAATAAAGGCCACTCTAAATTGTGCAGTTTTGTCACACAATGTCTCAAGTTTTCAGGGAGCGTGCAATTGCCATGCTGGCTGCAGGAATATCCACTAGAGCTGTTGCCTGAGTTTTTAACGTTATTTTCTCTACCATTAGCTTCCTCCAACATAATTTCAGAGAATTTGACAGTACATCCAACCGGCCTCACAACCACAGACCAACAGCCCAGGACATCCACATCCAACTTCACCTGCGGAACGTCTGAGACCAGCCACATGGACAGCCTATGAAACTGAGGAGTATTTCGGTCTGAAATAAATCCCTTTTGTGGGGAAAAACTCATTCGTATTGGCTGGGCCTGGCTCCACAGTGGGTGAGCCTATGCCCTCCCAGGCCCAACCATGGCTGCATCCCTGCCCAGTTATTTTAAATCCATTAATTAGGACCTAATGAATTTATTTCAATTATATGATTTCCTTATATGAACTGTAACTCAGTAAAAACATTGAAATTGTTGCATGTTGCTGTTATATTGTTGTTCAGTATAATCAAATGTATTTATATAGCCCTTCTTACATCAGCTGATATCTCAAAGTGCTGTACAGAAACCCAGCCTAAAACCCCAAACAGCAAGCAATGCAGGTGTAGAAGTACGTATAAGTGTACATCTGTACTGCACATTTTTGTTGTTGTCTCTGAATCTAGTTGGAACTTTGATCTCTCTACCTGATCTAGTTGTCTGACATGGTTGTAACTGTCTCTGAGGGGTCTCAGGCTGGTATGTGATCTTGTTAGATGCTGACTGATCGACATCATTCACATGAGTGTTTGTGAAGCCAGAGTCTGATGTCTCTCTCCGACTCCGTTTGAGAAAACTCTTGTTCTCCTGTAGATTCTTACATCCGGCGTACGAACGACGAATGACCTGGCATGGGTACTCAGATACTCAGTACTCATGTCTGTTCAGCATGACAGCTGGTTGCCACACATTACGTTTTCTCCTGCATGTATCAAAATCAA
This sequence comes from Salvelinus alpinus, assembly GCF_045679555.1. NCBI lineage: Eukaryota > Metazoa > Chordata > Actinopteri > Salmoniformes > Salmonidae > Salvelinus > Salvelinus alpinus. Next base: position 38,868,142 of record NC_092107.1, read on the forward strand.
ATCAAGTCAAATATTATTTGTCACATGCACTGAATACAACAGGTGTAGACCTTACAAAGAAATGCTTACCTACTTAACCAACAATGCAAAAAAAGATTTGCTTAAAAGTTGGAAAAAAAGTAACACAACAAAGTAACACAACCTAGGCTGAATACAAGGGGTACCGGTAACGAGTCAATGTGCGGGGGTACAGGTTAGTTGAGATAATTCAGGTAATATGTGCATGTACGTAATGGTAAAGTGACTATGCATAGATAATAAACAGCGAGTTGCAGAAGCATAAAAACTGGGGTCAATGCAAATAGTCCAGGTAGCCATTCTATTAATTGTTCATCAGTGCCATTGGGGTGGAAGCTGTTAAGGAGCCTTTTGGACCTAGACTTGGCACTCCTGTACCGCTTGCCATGTGGTATCAGAGAGAACAGTCTATGACTAGGGTGGTTGGAGTCTTTGACCATTTTTAGGGCCTTCCTCTGATACTGCCTGGTATAGAGGTCCTGGATGGCAAGAAGCTTGGCCACAGTGATGTACTGGGCTGTACGGCCTACCCTCTGTAGCACCTTGCGGTCGAATGCCGAGCAGTTACCATACCAAACGGTGATGCAACCAGTCAGCATGATTTCAATGGTGCAGCTGTCGAACTTCTTGAGGTTCTGCGGACACATGCCAAATCTTGAGGGGGAAAAGGCATTGTCGTGCCCTCTTCACAACTATCTTGGTATGTTTGGACCATCATAGTTTGTTAGTGATGTGGACGCCAAGGAACTTGAAGCTCTTGACCTGCTTCACTACAGCCCCTTTGATGTGAATGGGGGCGTGCTCTGACCCCTTTTTCTGCAGTCTTCGATCAGCTCTTCTGTCTTCCTCACATTAAGGGAGAAGTTGTTGTTCTGGCAGCACACTGCCAGGTCTCTGACCTCCTCCCTGTAGGTTGTCTCACCATTTCGTCAGCCAACTTAATGATGGTGTTGGAGTCGTGTGTGGCCACGCAGTCGTGGGTGAACAGGGAGTATAGAAGGGGACTAAGCACGCACCCCTGAGGGGCACCTGTTGAGGATCAGCTTGGCAGATGTGTTGTTGCCTACCCTTAGCACCTGGTGGAGGCCCGTCAGGATGTCCAGGATCCAGTTGCAGAGGGAGGTGTTTAGTCCCAAGGTCCTTAGATTAGTGATGAGCTTTGAGGGCACTATGGGGTTGAACGCTGAGCTGGCCAGGTGGGAAAGGGTAATGTGGATTGCATCATCTGTGGATCTGTTGGGGCAGTATACAAATTGTAGTGGGTGTTTCTGGGATGATGGGGTTCATGTGACCAGCCTTTCAAAGCACTTCATGGCTTTACTTGGCTCATTGCACCCTAGCCTCTCCTTGTTGTGGGCTGGGATCCTGCAGGCTGATTACACCTCTGCTCGTAGTTTCACTCAGTTTGGTGATCTCTGGATATTTAGAAAAGATACTTGGAGACGTAGTAGCGAAACAGATCAGCTCCAATCTTTGCCCATGGTCCTTCTGGTGGAGTGTGTGGAATCAATGGCTCTCCCGGGTTGCTATTCTTGTTGGCGTTACAGACAGTGCACTGAGACACAATGTCCTCAATCTGTGTTGACATACCTGGCCAATATCGAATGTCTCTTGCTATTTCTTTGCACTTGACCATTTCCAGGTGTGATTTGTGAACTATGTTCAGCATTTCTTGTCTCAGTTGATTTGATACAATGAGCTTTGCGGCTTTGAACATCCGTCCTAAACTGTAGCTGATTTCCTCCTTGAATGTCCAGTATGGATTGATTTCTTTGGGAACCTCACTCTATTCACTGGGCCATACGCTCATCGATGTTTCTCTAAGCAGTTGTATTGTGGGATCTTCTGCTGTTGCTTTCCTGAACGCTTGAAGTTTCTCTTCTGGGATTGGCAGCTGAGGTGTGATCCACTTTACCTCCAACTCCTCTCCCAGCAGATCTTCATTCTGTTCGTTGAGGTTGGCTCTACTCAATGTGTCTGCTATGTGCATTACTTTGCCTGGCTTGTAGGTGACAGTGAGAACGTATCTTTGAAGTCGGAGCAACATCCTCGGCAGCTTTGAAAGAGCTTGATGCAGCAACTTCTTGAATATGCTCTCAAGGGGCTTGTGATCACTTTCAATGTTTACCTCTCTACCATACACGTACTGATGGAACTTCTCGAATCCATAGACTATGGCAAGTAGTTCCTTCTCGATCTGTGCATATCTACGTTGACAGTCTGTGAGTTATCGAGAATCATATGCTACCATCTTGGAGTATGACTGCTCCCATACCTCCTGAACTGACATCTACTGACAGTGTTAGGGGTTTATTCATGTCAGAGAATTTCAGTGTCGGCGTGTTTGTTGCAAGTCTTTTGAGTTTCTCAAAACTGTTATTCTGTTTTTGTTCCAAATGACATTCAGCGTCACTCTCGAGTAGCTTTCTGAGTGTAAGCGCTAACCTCAGACAGGTTGGGATTTAATTTGGAAAGATACTGTAGCATGCCCATGAATCTCTGCAGGTCTTGTTTGTCTTCAGGGGGAGACATCTGCACCACAACCATCACCTTCTCATCACCTGGTTTCAGACCATTGGCCATTAGCATGTGACCAATGTACTTTGTCGTTCTGATATTACATTTCTTCTTGTTTAGTTTGTACTCTCTAGCTTTCTGTAGCAGCTTGACCAGTCTGCAGTCATGTTCTTCCATAGTTTCACCCCAGACCAACAAATTATCGATAATGTTGACTACTCCATCCAGGCCTTCAATCATCTGTGCCACGGATCTCTGGAACACCTCAGAAACAGATGAGACGCAAAAGGGTTAACACAGGAATCGATATCTTCCTATGGGCGTGTTGAATGTATGGAGCTTGGATTTTATCTTCCAGAACAGTTGATCGGGCATCCAGTACAGAGAATATCTTAGTGTTTGGTATGCTGGATACAACTTCCTCAACAGCGAGCAGTGAGTAGTGCTCCCTGTTTGATGGCGTTAGTCCTGTGGGTCTATACATATCCAGATCTTGTTAGGTTTGACCACAGTGACCATACTGCCAACTCAGTGTGTCGGTTCTGTCTGCTTAGTGATCACTTCCATGTGTTCCATTCTGTGTAGTTTCTTAGCGACCTTGTCTTTGAGAACAACTGGAACATATCTCGGGGCGTTTGTACAACTGATGCAACTGTAAGGTCTAACTGTATATGACGTTGTCCTGGCAACGCAGCCTAGACCACAAAACAGATCCTCAAAGTCATTCAGTATATCATTGTCTTTGACTGTGACATCATGTGTTCTCTTCACCATGCCTCGTTTTTGACATGTGACTAACCTGAGAATTGCTGGAGCATCTTTTTCCATAATGTGGAACTCAACCTTGTGTCTCTGTCCTTGCAAATACAGGTTAACGATTTATGACCCAATGGTGACATCTGATGACCAGAATAAGTAAGCAGTTTGCAGGTGGACTTCTTCAACTTCTCTCTCAGTCCGAGGGAGTTGAAGATATTTGAAGACATTATGTTGCACTCTGTGTCAAGCTTGAATGCCACATCTTTGTTGTTTATTTTCAGTCCATTTCTCTTTGTCATTGTCCATGTCTGCAGTGACAGCTTCAATGTGTTTTGATTTTCCAGTCATCTCAACTTCAGCTGTACCTAGGAACATATGGTCATTCTCCTCACTGCTCAACTGCATGGATTTTCCTTGGTTGGCTCTGATGGCTCTGTGATTTGCACATCTTGGCAAAGTGATTATTCTTTTGGCAGGATTTACATACTTGAGCATAGGCTGGGCATTTTTCTGTGTGATTGCTTGTAACCACATCTGTTTCAGTTTACACACAAATTTTGTTGATCTTGAGCTGCCTTTGCTCTGTTCCTGTCTAACATCTTTGAGCATTTTTACCTCACTGGATGTGATTTCACTGGCACGACACACATCAATAGTGTGAGCCAATGTGAGATCTGCCTCTCTCAACAGCCTGCCTCTGAATTGGTCATCTTTTGTACCACAAACGATTCTATCTCTTATTAATGAATCATGCAGTTGACCGAACTCACAGTATTTTGTTCTTCCAAGTCAGTAAGCACCAATACTTTCTGATTGGCCTTGAACCCTTGTAAAAAAACATGTTTCGAATGTAAGGTAGGTTCCTCCTGGGTTCACAATAGTGAATTTCTGTTTCAGCATGCCTATCTTGTCTTTCTCGCTTTCAGCAAATTCAAACGTGTTGCATACCTCCAGTCCCTCCTCTCCCGTGACATGTATTCAGACTGTACTTTTTTACTGAAGTACAGTCTGAATACATGTCAAACTTTACGTCACACGTTGCGTAATTCAAGTTCAGCTACGGATACCTGTATAGTACATCAGGTACCCCACTATCTGTGTTTATAAAAGGGTAATCAAACAGTTCCTTGAAGTTTTAACCTCTACTTAACACCCATCCCGGATCAGGGAGCATCCTCATCAGTAAAAGCTGACTAGCATAGCCTAGCATAGCGCCACGAGTAAATAATAGCATATAAATATCATGAAATCACAAGTCCAATACAGCAAATGAAAGATAAACATCTTGTGAATCCAGCCATCATTTCCGATTTTTAAAATGTTTTACAGCGAAAACACAATATGTATTTCTATTAGCTAACCACAATAGCCAAAGACTCAACCACATATTTTCAAAAAATTTCTACCGCATAGGTAGCTATCACAAAACCGACCAAATAGAGATATAATTAGTCACTAACCAAGAAACAACTTCATCAGATGACAGTCTAATAACATGTTATACAATAAATGTATGTTTCGTTCGAAAATATGCATATTTGAGGTATAAATCATAGTTTTACATTGCAGCTACCATCAAAAATATAATCAAAGCAGCCAGAATAATTACAGAGAGCAACGTGAAATACCCAAATACTCATCATAAAACATTTTTGAAAAATACATGGTGTACAACAAATGAAAGATAAACATCTTGTGAATCCAGCCAATATTTCAGATTTTTAACTGTTTTGCAGCGAAAACACAATATAGCATTATATTAGCTTACCACAATAGCCAAACACACAACCGCATTTATTCACCGCATAGATAGCGTTCGCAAAAACCAGCAAAATATATAAAATTAATCACTAACCTTGACCAACTTCATCAGATGACAGTCTTATAACATCAGGTTATAAAATACACTTATGTTTTGTTCGAAAATGTGCATATTTAGAGCTGCAAACCGTGGTTATACATTGTGAATATGTAGCATCGATTCACCAGAATGTCCAGAGCTAGTTTGGACACTCACCTAATCTGACCAAAGAACTCATCATAAACTTTACATAAAAATACTTGTTGTATGGCAAATGAAAGATACACTGGTTCATAATGCAACCGCCGTGTTAGAGTTTAAAAAAATAACTTTCCATAACAAACAGCTTGCGTTATTGCAAGACAGTGCCCGCCAAAACGGCAGAGAATAGGAATAACATTTTCCACAGAAATACGAAATAACATCATAAATTGTTCTTACTTTTGTTGAACTTCCATCAGAATCTTGTACAAGGAGTCCTAGGTCGAGGATAAATCGTTGTTTGGTTTTAGAATGTCCATTTCTTCTGTCGGATTAGCAACCTTAGCTAGCCATGTGGCGCGAACATGCCCATCTTCTCTCGACGCAAAGAACGGAAAACTCCAAAAGTCCAATTAAACGTTGAATAAACTGATGAAACTCGGTTGAAAAAAACTACTTTATGATGTTTTTCTAATATGTATCAAATAAAAACAGAGCCGGAGATATTAGCCGTGTATACCGAACGCTTTTCAGAAGCCAATGTCGAGCTCCGCCTTGCGCCTTGGTAGAAAAAGGAAATTCCTGACCTCCCACTCCAAAGGCTCTTGTTCGACTTCAGATCAAGCTAGACACCCCATTCCACCTTCCACTACCTGTTGACATCTAGTGGAAGGCGTATGAAGTGCATGCATATCGATAAATATTAGGCAATTGAATAGGCAGGCCCTGGAACAGAGCATCGTTTTCAGATTTTTCACTTCCTGTCTGGAAGTTTGCTGCCAAATGAGTTCTGTTTTACTCACAGATATAATTCAAAGAGTTTTAGAAACTTGAGAGTGTTTTCTATCCAATAGCAATAATAATATGCATATTGTACGATCTGGAATAGAGTACGAGGCAGTTTAATTTGGGCACGATTTTTTCCAAAGTGAAAACACCGCCCCCCTATTGACAAGAAGTTTTAATGTTAAGTAAATACCTCAGTAATTTAAACAGAGAAAACCAGCATAAGCTGGACAGAGGTATAACTTTGCTGTAGATATGTAACAGGGAAAAGTTGTGCTTTTTCAAATCTGAGCTTTCTCCTTTCGATTTTGCACCAGTTATTTTCTAAATCTCAAGAGTCATTGACCCACATTGAATAGAGGCCTTATTTCTACCCTCCAGCATCAATATGTCCCCTCTTACTATATTGTTTTACACTCTATATCAGGAACCATCCAATTCCTGAATCCAGTCCCAAGACGTTGACCAACTAATAACTTTTCAAAAACTATTTTCTTTCTCCCCTTGTATGAACTTCTACTGGCCTGACATTCACAAAGAGGAGTTGGGTTGTCCATGCTGTCTATAGAAATCTCTGTTTGGTGTAACGCTAATGACTAACTTAACAGTCATGACACAAGGTATTATTTATGTAAGATAGTATTTAGTCAGGTAGCTGACCTAGACATCATGAGTGTGTACAGTCAGTTGTCCTTAGTCGACAGCAGCTGTCAGGGCTGTTTATGACATTCGTGTTAAGTCATCGATGTGACATCATGACTTAGCTCCATGAAGTGTGTTCATCTCTGGCACACATTCAAATAGGCATCAAACAGTTCAACCAACAAAAACTAATGGGAAATGCCCCTATCCAGAGAAAAATTACATGTTTCTGGTAACAAATATTTAAAAAAAGAATGAAATTAAGATAAATAAATATTTTGTGACAGTTTGTGAGCGAGAGCATTCTGGACAAACACACACACAGAAACACACACACACACACACACACACAGAAACACACACAGAAACACACACACACACACACACACACACACACACACACGCTTGCATGCATGCACACACACATAAAACCCTAACACACACTCTGAGTGCTGGTTTGTTGCTTTAAGTGTCCCTGGAACAATATAAGACATCAGAGGAGTTAAACTTAAACAGTGTGTGTGTGTGTGTGTGTGTGTGTGTGTGTGTGTGTGTGTGTGTGTGTGTGTGTGTGTGTGTGTGTGTGTGTGTGTGTGTGTGTGTGTGTTTTGAAAATAATGTGTTACTCATCAAACAGTGATATAAACCGAGCAGACAGTGAAGGATAAGAGAAGACAGAGAAAAGAGGGAGAGATATTCTGGTGAGATGAAACGAGTGAAGCGGAGAGAGGGAATCTAAGGACGAGAGGTGAGTGAGAGAGAGAGAGAGAGAGAGAGCGAGAGAGAGCGAGAGAGAGCGAGAGAGAGCGAGAGAGAGCGAGAGAGAGCGAGAGAGAGAGAGAGAGAGCGAGAGAGAGAGAGAGAGAGAGAGAGAGAGAGAGAGAGAGAGAGAGAGAGAGAGAGAGAGAGAGAGAGAGAGAGAGAGAGAGAGAGAGAGAGAGAGAGAGAGAGAGAGAGAGAGCCCCCCTAGGCACAACTATGACAACATAACCAACAAAAACGGGTCACAACTCCTGCAGCTCTGTCGCACGCTGGGTATGTACATAGTCAATGGTAGGCTTCGAGGGGACTCCTATGGTAGGTTCACCTATAGCTCATCTCTTGGCAGTAGCACTGTAGACTACTTTATCACTGACCTCAACCCAGAGTCTCTCAGAGCGTTCACAGTCAGCCCACTGACACCCCTATCAGACCACAGCAAAATCACAGTCTACTTGAACAGAGCAATACTCAATCATGAGGCATCAAAGCCAAAGGAACTGAGTAACATTAAGAAATGCTATAGATGGAAGGAATGCAGTTTGGAAACCTACCAAAAAACAATTAGGCAACAGCAAATTCAATCCCTTTTAGACAACTTCCTGGGTAAAATGTTCCACTGCAATAGTGAAGGTGTAAACTTGGCAGTAGAAAATCTTAACAGTATATTTGACCTCTCAGCTTCCCTATCAAATCTAAAAATCTCAAATAGAAAACCGAAGAAAATGAACAACAATGACAAATGGTTTGATAAAGAATGCAAAAATCTAAGAAATAAATTGAGGAACCTGTCCAACCAAAAACATAGAGACCCGGAAAACCTGAGTCTACGCCTTCACTATGGCGAATCACTAAAACAATACAGAAATACACTACGGAAAAAGAAGGAACAGCACGTCAGAAATCAGCTCAATGTAATTGAAGACTCCATAGACTCTAACCAATTCTGGGAAAATTGGAAAACACTAAACAAACAACAACACGAAGAATTATCTATCCAAAATGGAGATGTATGGGTAAACCACTTCTCCAATCTTTTTGGCTCTATAACAAAGAATAAAGAACAAAAACATATACATGATCAAATACAAATCCTAGAATCAACTATTAAAGACTACCAGAACCCATTGGATTCTCCAATTACCTTGAATGAGTTACAGGACAAAATAAAAACCCTCAAACCCAAAAAGGCCTGTGGTGTTGATGGTATCCTTAATGAAATGATCAAATATACAGACAACAAATTCCAATTGGCTATACTAAAACTCTTTAACATCGTCCTTAGCTCTGGCATCTTCCCCAATATTTGGAACCAAGGACTGATCACCCCAATCCACAAAAGTGGAGACAAATTTGACCCCAATAACTACCGTGGAATATGCGTCAACAGTAACCTTGGGAAAATACTCTGCATTATCATTAACAGCAGACTCGTACATTTCCTCAATGAAAACAATGTACTGAGCAAATGTCAAATTGGCTTTTTACCAAATTACCGTACAACAGACCATGTATTCACCCTACACACCCTAATTGACAACCAAACAAACCAAAACAAAGGCAAAGTCTTCTCATGCTTTGTTGATTTCAAAAAAGCCTTCGACTCAATTTGGCATGAGGGTCTGCTATACAAATTGATGGAAAGTGGTGTTGGGGGTAAAACATACGACATTATAAAATCCATGTACACAAACAACAAGTGTGCGGTTAAAATTGGCAAAAAACACACATTTCTTCACACAGGGTCGTGGGGTGAGACAGGGATGCAGCTTAAGCCCCACCCTCTTCAACATATATATCAACGAATTGGCGCGGGCACTAGAACAGTCTGCAGCACCCGGTCTCACCCTACTAGAATCCGAAGTCAAATGTCTACTGTTTGCTGATGATCTGGTGCTTCTGTCACCAACCAAGGAGGGCCTACAGCAGCACCTAGATCTTCTGCACAGATTCTGTCAGACCTGGGCCCTGACAGTAGATCTCAGTAAGACCAAAATAATGGTGTTCCAAAAAAGGTCCAGTCACCAGGACCACAAATTCCATCTAGACACCGTTGCCCTAGAGCACACAAAAAACTATACATACCTCGGCCTAAACATCAGCACCACAGGTAACTTCCACAAAGCTGTGAACGATCTGAGAGACAAGGCAAGAAGGGCCTTCTATGCCATCAAAAGGAACATAAATTTCAACATACCAATTAGGATCTGGCTAAAAATACTTGAATCAGTCATAGAGCCCATTGCCCTTTATGGTTGTGAGGTCTGGGGTCCGCTCACCAACCAAGATTTCACAAAATGGGACAAACACCAAATTGAGACTCTGCATGCAGAATTCTGCAAAAATATCCTCCGTGTACAACGTAGAACACCAAATAATGCATGCAGAGCAGAATTAGGCCGATACCCACTAATTATCAAAATCCAGAAAAGAGCCGTTAAATTCTACAACCACCTAAAAGGAAGCGATTCCCAAACCTTCCATAACAAAGCCATCACCTACAGAGAGATGAACCTGGAGAAGAGTCCCCTAAGCAAGCTGGTCCTAGGGCTCTGTTCACAAACACAAACACACCCCACAGAGCCCCAGGACAACAGCACAATTAGACCCAACCAAATCATGAGAAAACAAAAAGATAATTACTTGACACATTGGAAAGAATTAACAAAAAAACAGAGCAAACTAGAATGCTATTTGGCCCTAAACAGAGAGTACACAGTGGCAGAATACCTGACCACTGTGACTGACCCAAACTTAAGGAAAGCTTTGACTATGTACAGACTCAGTGAGCATAGCCTTGCTATTGAGAAAGGCCGCCGTAGGCAGACATGGCTCTCAAGAGAAGACAGGCTATGTGCACACTGCCCACAAAATGAGGTGGAAACTGAGCTGCACTTCCTAACCTCCTGCCCAATGTATGACCATATTAGAGAGACATATTTCCCTCAGATTACACAGATCCACAAAGAATTCGAAAACAAATCCAATTTTGATAAACTCCCATATCTACTGGGTGAAATTCCACAGTGTGCCATCACAGCAGCAAGATTTGTGACCTGTTGCCACAAGAAAAGGGCAACCAGTGAAGAACAAACACCACTGTAAATACAACCCATATTTATGTTTATTTATTTTAACTTGTGTGCTTTAACCATTTGTACATTGTTACAACACTGCATATATATAATATGACATTTGTAATGTCTTTATTGTTTTGAAACTTCTGTATGTGTAATGTTTACTGTTCATTTTTATTGTTTATTTGACTTTTGTATATTACCTACCTCACTTGCTTTGGCAATGTTAACACATGTTTCCCATGCCAATAAAGCCCCTTGAATTGAATTGAATTGAATTGAGAGAGAGAGAGAGAGAGAGAGAGAGAGAGAGAGAGAGAGAGAGAGAGAGAGAGAGAGAGAGAGAGAGAGAGAGAGAGATGAAACTAAACGTATTTCAGACCAGGGTGATTCTGCCTTTTTGAAGCATATCAACATTTTTAACATTTAATGCCATTTGAAACAGTAGTGTTTAAATCCATCATGCCACAATAATTTTTCAAGTTTAAATGTCTTTTTTTTTATTTTTCATGATTAGACTAAGATTCCTTCAGAAAAACACCTGTTTGTAAAGATGTATTCCCTGGCTTTGACTCCAGGCTGTTTCTCGATAGTTTCTTCCATTAAACATGAGTTTACCTGAGGCTGAGATGGTAATCTCTGCTCTTCTCAACGCTGGTTCATGGATTGTACTTAGCCTCAGGAGAGACACAACGAACCTGACAAGACTTTCACTGACAACAGTTAGAGTTCAAGAATAAGTACATATAAAGTTATATTGTTGTGTTTGCTGGTCCAACTTCCAAGAGGCCCTCTCCTCTCCTCTCCTCTCCTCTCCTCTCCTCTCCTCTCCTCTCCTCTCCTCTCCTCTCCTCTCCTCTCCTCTCCTCTCCTCTCTATTGCGGGCCTCATTGTGTGTGTGTGTGCGTTTGCTTGTGTATGTCCGTGCGTGTGTATGTGTGTTGGTGGGTGTGTGCACCGTCGATGTGGCTAGCCATGCAAGTGATTGGAATTAAAGTCTGATTAGGTCCCCAGGATACCAACCTGTCTGGATTTTATAACCTTTATCCAAACCACACACACACACACACACACACACACACACACACACACACACACACACACACACACACACACACACACATTGTATGATGTACTGTTTTATAAACGTTCTGTTTTGTATTTGCCTTAATCTTGTTTGAACCCCAGGTTGTGTAGATACTGGGGAACTAATGGGGATCATTAAAATATACAAATAAAAAAACACACAAACGTAAAAATCTGAAGATTAAGTTTAGGCATTTATTCCGAATTGATCAGTTAAGAATTAAGGTTTGGGAAAGGGTTAAAACAAAAACAATTAAAATGAGTAGCCAGCACTCAGATTGAACACGTGACTCTCTTACACGGCTTACGCCCATCCACCATCCCCGTCGACACCGCCCTAGCTAAACCCCAGCCTACTGGATGGTAATAGTGCTCCCCGTTGCCCCTAGTGGCCGGTTTTGAAGGCATCCCCCCACGTCCTGCGGGGACCTGGAAGGACGTCAAATTTAAAATTGGATTTTGAGTGACCTGGCTGCCCTTCACTCGGAGAGAGGCACCCAGAAACCAGATCTGATTAAGAGGAAGCCTCTGTGTAGTAATATAAACACAGGAAGGTCTGCTGGTAAACTTTCAGTAGATTATTTTTGTTGTTGACAGAAAAAAGACGAAAATATACAGTAAATACTTCAGTCAAATACGATTCTAAACTTTTTTCCTTTTGTTTATTTTCTGTGGTGTCTTCCTCTCCTCAGTCGTATGATACCTCCGCTTCTCCAGAGACACAGATTGAGTCAAACTTCACACGGCACGTAGTTTGTTGAATTTATTTCAAATACTGGCAGTTACATGAGAAGACACTCAGTCAGGGTCTGAACTTACTGTTATATAATAGTATATAATATAGTAGATGATACCCATAGCTCTTGTTATATGTCACTCAGTCACTCACTGACATTACTCAATTAGCCCATATCAGCTACAGTTGATTTTTTCAGATTGGTTAATTAGTCTAGTTAATCAGATGTCTGAATTTGTAGTAATCATGGCAGAATTACAGACCGGGCACGCAGTGCGTGAGCCCAGAGGCCCTGACCTCCACGGGGCTCTCGTTGATTTTGTTAGTCATTTTCACTCAGATATCATATCAACATGGCATAAGTAATGACACAATGTGTAGAACTGCAGGAAATTAGCTGTATAACAGCACACATTTATTTTATTTGTTTATGTTTTATTCTGTAAAGCAATTTGTTTAAGTTGTGTTTATAAAATACTTTTCTCCTAACAGATCCCCATGTATGTTTTATAATCCCAGAGCTGATTTAATGTGAGTTAATATGTAGCGGCCAATTGTATAGCTGATATTCGGAAAGTATTCAGACCCCTTGACTTATTCCACATTTTGTTACGTTACAGACGTTTTTTTTATCCCCAGCAATCTACACACAATACCCCATAATGACAAAGCGAATACAGGATTTTAGAAATGTTGGCAAATTTAATAAGAATAAAAAATTGAAATACCTTATTTACATAAGTATTCAGATCCTTTGCTATCTCAGGTGCATCCTGTTTCCATTGATCATCCTTGAGATGTTTCTACAACTAGATGGTAGTCCACCTGTGGTAAATTCAATTGATTGGACATGATTTGGAAAGACACACACCTGTTTCTATAAGGTCCCACAGTTGACAGTGCATGTCAGAGGAATTGTCCGTAGAGCTCCGAGACAGGATTGTGTCGAGGCACAGATCTGGGGACGGGTACCAAAACATATCTGCAGCATTGAAGGTCCCCAAGAACACAGGGTCCTCCATCGTTCTTAAATGGAAGAAGTTTGGAACCAACAAGACTCTTCCTAGAGCTGGCCGCCCGGCCAAACTGAGCAGTTGGGGAGAAAGGCCTTGGTCAGGGAGGTGACCAACAACCCGGTGGTCACTCTGACAGAGCTCTAGAATTCCTCTGTGGAGATGGGAGAATCTTCCAGAAAGACAGCCATCTCTGCAACACTCCACCAATCAGGCCTTTATGGTAGAGTGGCCAGACGGAAGCCACTCCTCAGTAAAAGGCACATGCCAGCCTGCTTGGAGTTTGCCAAAAGGCACCTAAAGACTCTCAGACATTGATAAACAAGATTCTCTGGTCTGATGAAACCAAGATTGAGCTCTTCGGCCTGAATACCAAGCATCATATTTGGAGGAAATCTGGCACCCTCCCTAAGGCGAAGCATGGTGGTGGCAGCATGATGCTGGGGGGGTGTTTCTTAGCTGCAGGGACTGGGAGAATAGTCAGGCTCGAGGCAAAGATGAACGGAGCAAAGTACAGAAAGATCATTGATGAAAACCTGCTCCAGAGCGCTCAGGACCTCTGACTGGGCCGAAGGTTCCCCTTCGAACAGAACAATGACCTTAAACACACAGCCAAGACAACGCAGGAGTGGCTTCGAGACAATTCTCTGAATGTCCTTGAGATGCCCAGCCAGAGCCCGGACTTGAACCCGATCGAACATCTCTGAAGGGACTTGAAAAATAGCTGTTCAGCAACGCTCCCCATCCAACCTGAAAGAGCTTGAGAGGATCTGCAGAGAAGAATGGGAGAAACTCCCCAAATACAGGTGAGCTAAGCTTGTAGCGTCTTTCCCAAGAAGACTCGAGGCTGTAATCACGGTCAAAAGTGCTTCAACAAAGTACTGAGTAAAGAGTCTGAACAAATATGTAAATGTGATATTTCCGTTTTTTTCATTTTTAATACATTTGCTGTGTCATTATGGGGTATTGTGTGTAGATTTATGAGGAAAAAACTATTTAATGCATTTTAGTTAAGGCTGTAACCTAACAAAATGTGAAGAATACTTTTCCGAAGGCACTGTATATGTTTTTAGATCGTCGGAGGTAAATGAAACTACAGCAGCCAAGGTAATAATGGCTGGGGTCACTGTTGCTTGTTGTTGCTGTTCTTCAAATAGCATTTTAGAGTTTTTGAATTGTATAGAAATGCAGTAAATGAGCTGCAACTTCAGTTGCAACTATATCAAACACTAATTTAATCTAATGGTTATTGATTTAATCTAATGCTTATTGATTTAATCTAATGCATATGATTTAAAATAATATATATTGATTTAATCGAATGCATTACGATGTCTTTCTTCTTTCTAACATGTCAGTGAAATATCGATAACCTTTTATTTGGTCCAAAGTAGATGGTTGGTAGATGTTCAAACTACGTTCAATAACTGTCAACAACATTTCAATGAGCTATCTACTAACCCTAAGCTTAACCCTTACCCTTAACTTTATTCTAACCCTAAACATATCCCTTACCCTAAAACTAGCCCTAACCCTTATTCTAAACCTAACCCTAAACCTAACTTTACTAAGCAGTTGCTTATCAACAGATAGTCTGTTGATAGTATGACCATCTGTCCAGCATCTACATTCACCAGCCAGTTTACTAGGTACACCTATCTAGTACCGGGTTAGACCCTCCTTTGCCTCCAGAACTAAATTCTTCAGGGAATAGATTCTACAAGTCGGAAATGCTACACAGGGGTGTTGATCCATGCTGACGCGATGGCATCATGCAGTTGCTGCAGAATGGACCGCGGTACACCACCACCACCAGCCTGTACCGTTGACACCAGGCAGGATGGGTCCATGGACTCATGCTGCTTACGACCAAATCCTGACTCTGCCGTCAGCATGACGCCACAGGAACCGGGATTCGTCAGACCTGGCAATGTTTTTCCACTCCTCAATTGTCCAGTGTTGGTGATGGCGTGCCCCCTGGAGACGCTTTTTCTTGTTTTTAGCTGATAGGAGTGGAACCTGGTGTGGTCGTCTGGTGTACCAGCCCATCTGTGACAAGGATCGATGAGTTGTGCATTCCGAGATGTCGTTTTGCACACCACTGTTTTACTGCGCCGTTATTTGTCTGTTTGTGGCCGGCCCATTAGCTTGCACGATTCTTGACATTCTCTTTGGCCCACAGGATGGCAGCTGACCGGCTGTTTTTTGTTTGTCACGCCATTCTCGTGAAACCCTAGACACTGTCGAATCTGAAAAGCCCAGCGGGGCGGCTGTTTCTAAGGTACTGGATCTGGCGTGCCTGACACCGACAATCATACCACGCTCAAAGTTGCTTAGGTCACTCATTTTGCTCTTTATAATGTTAAATCGAACAGTAACTGAAAGCCTCGATGCCTGTCTGCCTGCTTTATATAGTAAGCCACGGGCACGTGTTTGTAGGAGCGATCCATCTTCATGTACCTAATAAACTTTCCAGTGAGTACACATGGGACCGAAATATGAATTATTATATACAACCTACAAAATGATATAATCATTTTCTCATTTAAGGAGAATTATTATTATTATATAACATTTTGTTCTACGTATTGGTTACCATACATGATGTCAACATTTAAATGTGCGTAGATGTCTACACATACAGATAATAATCATTTGAAAATACATTATTTATTTGAATTTCATTGAATTTCATTAAATAAGAAATCGACTTCCTTTTAATTTAAATTCAAATTCAGCTTCCTGTGGAACGTGGTCAATTCAAATTAAATTAAAGAATTGCAAGACAACCAGCTAAACTCAAGCGAATCCTAGTCTGGTCTATGGGAATGCAGGTATACATGCACAGGCATGCTAACAAGCACACAGACACTGTTAGAGTTTTCTTTACACCCCTTTTATTCTTTTGACTTCCCTAATGACTTCTCTTCTACGGAATCAGTGTCCCCCTCACGGGACGGTTGAGCTAACGTGCGCTAATGTGATTAGCATGACATTTTAAGTAACAAGAAAATTTCCCAGAACATACTGTAGACATATCTGATATGGGCAGAAAGTTACCTGAACTTAAAACCTCTCTGGGATAGGCGGGACGCTTGCGTCCCACTTGGCCAATAGCCAGGGAAAATGGCCAAATTTAAAAAAAAAAGATATAAAATCAAACTTTCATTAAATCACACATATAAGATACCAAATTAAAGCTACACTCGTTGTGAATCCAGCCAACATGTCAGATTTCAAAAAGGCTTTTCGGCGAAAGCATAAGATGCTATTATCTGATGATAGCACAACAGTAAACAAAGAGAG
>NC_092107.1:38889842-38899842 GCF_045679555.1 Salvelinus alpinus
TGAGTCAAAAGCTTTTTGGAAATCAACAAAGCATGAGAAGACATTGCCTTTGTTTTGGTTTATTTTTTTTCAATTAGGGTGTGCAGGGTGAATACATGGTGTGTTGTATGGTAATTTTGTAAAAATACAATTTGACATTTGCTCAGTACATTGTTTTCACTGAGGAAATGTAGGAGTCTGTTGTTAATGATAATGCAGAGGATTTTCCAAAGGTTGTTGTTGACACATATCCCACGGTAGTTATTGGGGTCAAATTTGTCTCCACTTTTGTGGATTGGAGTGATCAGTCCTTGGTTCCAAATATTGGGGAAGATGCCAGAGCTGATGATGATGTTAAAGAGTTGAAGTATATTGGAATTGGAATTTGTGGTCTGTGTATTTTATCATTTCATTTAAGATACCATCAACACCACATGCCTTTTTGGGTTGGAGGGTTTGTATTGTATCCTGTAGTTCATTTAACCTTTCACGAGTATCAACCCCGGATCCGGGAGCACCCCCCACCCCCCACACACTGATTAGCATAGCTAGCATAGCTTCAGAAGTAGATAGTAGCATCTAAATATCATTAAATCACAAGTCCAAGACACCAGATGAAAGATACAGATCTTGTGAATAAAGCCACCATTTCAGATTTTTAAAATGTTTTACAGGGAAGACAAAATATGTAAATCTATTAGCTAAACACGTTAGCAAAATACACCACTATTCTAACTCCATCAGTTTCTTACTCCTTCAGGTGCTATCACCAATTCGGCTCAACTAAGATATTGATATCCACTAACCAAGAAAAAACCTCTTCAGATGACAGTCTGATAACATATTCATGGTATAGGATAGTTTTTGTTAGAAAAAAGTGCATATTTCAGGTAGAAATCACAGTTTACAATTGCACCGACCATCGCAAATCGACTAGAATTACTAGATAGAGCAACGTGTATGACCAATTTACTCATCATAAAACATTTCATAAGAATAGACAAAGCATAGCAATGGAAAGACCCAGATCTTGTGATTCCAGACAATATTTCAGATTTTCTAAGCGTTTTACAGCGAAAACACAATAAATCGATAAGTTAGCATACTACATGTGAAAACGTTACCAGAGCATCGATTCCAGCCAAAGAGCGCTATAACGTAATCACCGCCAAAAGATATTAATTTTTTCACTAACCTTCTCAGAATTCTTCCGATGACACTCCTGTAACATCATTTTACAACATACATATACAGTTTGTTCGAAAAGGTGCATATTTAGCCATACAAAACCGTGGTTACACAATAAAAATACTAGGAAATCAAGCCTCAATATGTCTGACGTCATCTATCAGAGTGATCTAGTTTAATTGAAAGCTAATCATATACTTGACTAAAAAATACAGGGTAGACAGGAATCGAAAGACAAATTAGTTCTTAATGCAACCGCTGATTTACATTTTTAAAATTATCCTTACTTTTCAATACAGGGTTCGCCAAGTGAAGCTATACCAAACAAAATGGCGATATATGCGTTTAAAATATTTCGACAGAAACACGGTTTATCATATTAAATATTGCTTACTTTGAGCTGATCTTCCATCATATTCTTGGGCAATGTATCCTTTCTATGTTATAAACGTCTTTTGGTCGATAGATGTCCTCTGTCCTTCGAAATATCCACTAACGATCGAACGGGACACCAAAACGTGTCCAAAGTTTCAGAGTGCACAACAAAGAAATTCCTCAAAATCGCACTAAACGGATATAAATTGCTATAAAACGGTTTAAATTAACTACCTTATGATGTTTCTAAGTCCTATATCGAATTAAATTACAGACGGATACATTTCAAGTTGATAACCGAGCCTGTGAAAATGGCGTCCGGAGGTCCCTTCCTGCGTAAGGGCGAGCGTCGAAAGGGGGGCTACTCTCACTCCTTGGTCTTTTATAACCTCTGAGAGCTACCTAGAAGGCCCATTCCACTTCTCATTGGTTACTGACATCCAGGGGAAGGCGGGTGCAGTTCGTGTCGTTCCATAGGATAGACAGAGACCTTAAAAACTGATCTGAAACCAGAGCTTCGCTCTCAGACCTTTCACTGTCTGTCATGGATTTCGTTCTAGAAAGAGTTCTGGGTCACCCACAGACATAATTTCAACGTTGTATGAAACTAGAAAGTTTTTTCTATCCAATAGAATTAATAATATGCATATTGTACGAGCAAGAATTGAGTACTAGGCAGTTTAATTTGGAGACGACAAAATGCTAATTCGGAACAGCACCCCCTGTAGTCGCAAGAAGTTAATGTAATTGGAGAATACAGTGGGTTATGTTTGTCTTTAGTTGATTCTATGATTTGTATTTGATCATGTATATGTTATTGCTGTTTGTTCTTTGTTAAAGGGCCAAAAAGATTGTAGAAGTGGTTTATCCATACATCTCCATTTTGGATTGATAACTCTTCATGTTGTTTTGTTTTCCAATTTTCCCAGAAGCGTTTAGAGTCTATGGAATACTCAATTACGTTGAGCTGATTTCTGACGTGATTTTCCTTCTTTTTCCGTAGTGTATGTCTGCATTGTTTAAGTGACTCACCACAGTGAAGTGTAGGCTCAGGTTTTCTGAGTATCTATGTCTTTGGTTGGAATGGTTTTTCCATTTCTTTCTTAGGTTTTTGCTTCCTTCATTATACAATCTTTCATTGTTGGTAATTTTCTGTTGTTTTCTGTTTGAAATTGTTTGATTTGATAGGGAAACTAAGAGGTTAAATGTACTGTTTAGACTTTCTACTGCCAAGTTTACACCTTCATATTACAGTGTAATGTTTTGTCCAAGAAGTTGTCTAAAATGGATGGCATTTGTTGTTGCCTAATAGTTTTTTGGTAGGTTTCCAAACTTCTTTCCATCCATAGCATTTCTTAATATTATTCAGTTCCTTTGGCTTTGATACCTCATGATTGAGTATTGCTCTGTTCAAGTAGACTGTGATTTTGCTGTGATCTTATAGGGTGGGCTGACTTTGAAGGCTCTGAGAGACTCTGGGTTGAGGTCAGTGATAAAGCAGTCTGCAGTACTACTGCCAAGAGATGAGCTATAGGTGTACCTACCATAGGAGTCTCCTCGAAGCCTACTATTTACTATGTACATACCAAGCATCTGACAGAGCTGCAGGAGTTGTGACCCGTTGTTGTTGGTTATGTTGTCATAGTTATGCCTAGGGAGGCATATGGTGGACGGAAGGCTGTCACCTGCAGGTAGGTGTTTGTCCCCCTGTGTGCTGAGGGTGTCAGGTTCTTGTCCAGTTCTGGCATTTAGGTCGCCACAGACTAGTACATGTCCTTGGGCCTGGAAGTTATTGATTTCCCCCTCCAGGATGGAGAGGCTGTCTTCATTAAAGTATAGGTGTCTGATGGGGGGATATTGGTAGCACACAGGAGGACATTTTTCTCTGTTGAGATCATTTGATATTGAATTTCTAGCCAAATGTAAAAAGTTCCTGTTTTGATTAATTTAATAGAGTGTTTTAGGTCTGCTCTATAAAAAATTAGCATACCCCCTGAGTCCCTTCCCTGTTCCACACCTGGTAGTTTGGAGGATGGGACTACCAGCTCTCTTTAACCTAGAGGGCAACCAGTGTGTCCGTCTCCTCTATACCATGTTTCTTGTAGGATGATAATGTCTGTATTTCTGATTTCTTTGGTAAAGTCCAGGTTCCTGCTCTTTAGGCCTCAGCCAGATGACCTCAGGCCTTGGATATTGCAGGATTTGATAGTGAAGGCTTTGTGTTCCATAAAGTGTCCAATGTTGTTAGTGTGTGACTTTCATGTTGAGGCCCTCTTTGCGGAAGTTGGGGCATGAGAGGAATGGGTTGGGTTGGCAGGAGAGGAATAGATCTGAGGAGGCCTAAATGGGGTGTTTATTGGTTGGGGTGGGGGTGTGGATGTGGCTGGTGTTGCTGTGGTCTGGATGTGCGGGGTCCAGCAGGTCTGGGAGAGTGTCTTGCTGGTCTAGGTGAGGTGTCAATTGATCTGTTGCTCCTGTGTGAGGTGTTGGGGCTGCGGTTGAGGGTGATGTCATTTTGGATCCGGGAAAAGGTGGGCACTGCCTGCCTTGTATAGGTAGACCTGGTCGTAAATTCCAGGGTGGAGTGGTTGCCCAGGTAAACATTTGGTTTTGAGGCACAGTCACGGGAAATACTTGTGTTTACCCGCTGTATGGTAGCAGGGTGGAGATAACCACTTGTGCGTTGAGGAAAGTAGAATAATCTTTTTCAATCACTCCCTTTCCTGCTGTGCTCTCAAGTTGTTTGTGCCTGAGTGTATTATTATGTGGCTGGGTGACCCTAGTTGGACCTCAGACAGAAGGTCTAGGGCGCGCTGGGTGATTGGACACCAGAGTTTAGACACTATGTTGGGAAAATGTTTATTTTCTTGTGTATATTTCACCTTTTGAGTCTTTAATGAGTACAATCTGTGGCTTGGGTATGTCCTCAGTGGGTGTGTGGGGGGGTTGTCAGGAGGGCTGACAGGGGGTGCTCAGAGTGTTGGGATCCCCTTGGCTTGGGGGTTTTCAGGTGTCTGTCCTGCTGTGATGTCGAGGCTATGGTCAGGGTCTGGAGTGGACTGTTCTGCTGTGGTGTCGAGACTTTTGTTAGGGTCTGAGTTGCGCTATTTTGATAGCTTCTGTGCGGGGGTGGCCACCTCTCTAATGGGTTGTTCTCTGTCACACGGCACCCCCCTCACCTTCTCCTCCAACACTCTGATCCTCTCCTCTAGTGCTCTATTCTTCTCCTGGTCCTGCTCTTTCTCCTGTTGCTGTTGTCTCACTACAGTCCAGAGTGCAGATGTATCTCTTTCCAGCTCTCTGGGTCTGGTTGGGGGGGCATTGTTGAGCTGGACATTTTTTTGTGCTGACTGGAGTGTGTTCACCTGCTGTTCCAGCTCCACCTGCCTACCCCCAGCTGGGTGAATTTATCCTTAATTTCAATGAGGGAGTAGGACACTGTGCTGGGAGGTTGACTTTACACTTGGGGTTGCTCGTCTGTGGAGTTGTATAATGAAGCGGTCTGTTCTGACACGCTCGGGTGGGGGTATCTTTCTCAAGAGAGAGCTTATCCTCTCTGGGATATTCGGGACGCTAGCGTCCCACCTCAACAACAGCCAGTGAAATTGCAGGGCGCCAAATTCAAAACAACAGAAATCCCATAATTAAAATTCCTCAAACATACAAGTATTTTACACCATTTTAAAGTTAAACTTGTTGTAAATCCAGCCATCGTGTCCGATTTCAAAAAGGCTTTACGACGAAAGCACACCAAACGATTATGTTAGGTCAGTACCTAGTCACAGAAAAACACAGCCATTTTTCCAGCCAAAGAGAGGAGTCACAAAAAGCAGAAATAGAGATTAAATTAATCACTAACCTTTGATGATCTTCATCAGATGACACTCATAGGACTTCATGTTACACAATACATGTATGTGTTGTTCGATAAAGTTAATATTTATATCCAAAAATCTCAGTTTACATTGGCGCATTATGTTCAGTAGTTCCAAAACATCCTGTGATTTTGCAGAGAGCCACATCAATTTACAGAAATACTCAAAATAAACATTGCTAAAAGATACAAGTGTTATGCATGGAATTTTAGATCCACTTCTCCTTAATGCATCCGCTGTGTCAGATTTCAAGAAAGCTTTACCGAAAACACACACCATGCAATAATCTGAGTACGGCGCTCAGACGACAAATCAACCCAAAGAGATATCCGCCATGTTGAAGTCAACAAAAGTCAGAAATAGCATTATAAATATTCACTTACCTTTGATGATCTTCATCAGAATGCACTCCCAAGAATCCCAGTTCCACAATAAATGTTTGATTTGTTCGATAAAGTCCATCATTTATGTCCAAATACCTCCTTTTTGTTCGCGCATTTAGTACAAAATCCAAACTCACAAGGCGCGGGCAAGTCCAGGCGAAAGTTCAGACGAAAAGTCATATTACAGTTCGTAGAAACATGTCAAACGATGTATAGAATCAATCTTTAGGATGTTTTTAACATAAATTTTCAATAATGTTTCAACCGGAGAATTCCTTTGTCTGTAGAATTGCGATGGAACCCAGCTAACTCTCACGTGAGCGCGCTTGATCAGCTCATGCCACTCTGGCAGACCTCTGACTCATTCAGCTCCCATTCCCTCCTCCTTCACAGTAGAAGCATCAAACAATGTTCTAAAGACTGTTGACATCTAGTGGAAGCCTTAGGAAGTGCAATCGGATCAAATTTACACTGTATCTTGGATAGGCAAAGAGTTGAAAAACTACAAACCTCAGATTTCCCACTTCCTGGTTGGATTTTTTCTCAGGTTTTTGCCTGCCATATGAGTTATGTTATACTCACAGACATCATTCAAACAGTTTTAGAAACGTCAGAGTGTTTTCTATCCAAATCCACAAATTATATGCAAATTCTAGCTTTTAGGACTGAGTAGCAGGCAGTTTACTCTGGGCACCTTTTTATCCAAGCTACTCAATACTGCCCCCCTGTCCCAAAGAAGTTATCCTGCTGAGCTCTCTCTTTGATTAAGTGAAAGTCCAGCTGAAACTGTTTGGGATTGCCCTAGACCATTACAGTTCCAGACTTGTACAGGTTGACAATTGCTGACTCAGAGTCCTCGTTGTCTAGTATCCTGAGTTTCCACACGTCGCTAACACCCCCTCTTGACAGAGGGGTAGTGTGTTAACATAACAACACACCATGGCAGGGGATGGTCTGTGTGGAAGATTAAGTTGCTTTCGTTCCCATTTTTACAATAGTCAGCAAAAAGTGTATCTTGATTTTCCATAAGGAACTTCTTTTTGTACTCTTTTTTTGTACATCCAGAGGGTACTGTATTGTAATGACCTCTGAACAGCGGGAGGGTGCTTCAAAGGACTCTGCATTTGTGTGGGGTAGGCTTTGGGTGGGGTAGGCTTTGGGTGGGGTAGGCTTTGGGTGGGGTAGGCTTTGAAACGTGTTGGGCTCAAGGGCTTTGACGTCTCTCACTTCACACCTCAGTTGCTAATTGAAGTTGCAGTCAGATCTGTTCTGTCCTAGCAAGCTTGGTAGCCTTAGCATTCAGTCCTTATAAAGTAAAATATATCATTGTAATGTATTTTTTTTCTTGGCTTTAAAAGTAGCTTCAGACGAAACATTACTCAGTTCCAGGTTGGATGGTGTTTTCAAGTTTCTGTTGTTTGCTTGCCAGAGCATTTGCTGTATAGCTTAGAAAAAATAATATTTGGTAGTAGGAATCTTTCCAGGTAATTTTGTCCAAAATCAGGGTGTAGGTTTGGAGTTTTGATTTGGAGTGAAATGTATGTTATGGAGGGCAGTATCCTGTATATGTCAAGGTGACATAGTGAAGGTTATGCTGTGGAGGGTAGTATCCTGTATATGTCCTAGTGACATAGTGAAGGTTATGCTGTGGAGGGTAGCATCCTGTATATGTCCTAGTGACATAGTGAAGGTTATGCTGTGGAGGGTAGTATCCTGTATATGTCCTGGTGACATAGTGAAGGTTATGTTGTGAAGGGTAGTATCCTGTATATGTCCTGGTGACATAGTGAAGGTTGTGTTCTGGAGGGTAGTATCCTGTTGCTCTTTGTTTTTATTGGCCCCAAAAGTATCAAATACCTGCTGTAAGTCTAATGTCAGAGCACATATAACAGGATGTGTTGTCCGATCCCTGGTGCTCCATTTGGATTGATTTTACACCTGAATATCCCAGTTATCACACCTTTATTGGGAAAGAGATTTTTTTTAAGTATCAGAAACACTTTCTCCTCACCTTGAATAAGAAACACTTAATGCTGTTTTAGAGAAGGGATCAATGTAGATAAAATGAGATTAGATCACCTGGGAAATAAAGTTATCACTATTCCTCTCACGGTTCATTTTAAAGGTGATGCTCTTTGGACAGTCACTTATGACATCAACTTTATAGTGACAGAATAACACGTAGAAATATGCTTCCTCTCCTTGACTCTCCCTGTCTCTCCATCCCTCTCCCTGTCTCTCCATCCCTCTCCCTGTCTCTCCATCCCTCTCCCTGTCTCTCCATCCCTCTCCCTGTCTCTCCATCCCTCTCCCTGTCTCTCCATCCCTCTCCCTGTCTCTCCATCCCTCTCCCTGTCTCTCCATCCCTCTCCCTGTCTCTCCCTGCCTTTTGCTCCCTCTCCTTCCCTCTGCCTGCCTCTCCCTCCCTCTGCCTGCTTCTCCCTGCCTGTCCCTGCTACTACCTACCTCTCCCTCCCTCTTCCTGCCTCTCCCTCCCTCTCCCTATTTCCCCACATGGCTGTGTAATTGGATTTCAGGACCAGGCCAGGGGTGGGAACTCCACACGCTCTTCCAAATGTCAGAGAGGTCAACACAGTGCCATTGCTAATCTGTCCGTGGGTTGTAAAGGGCCAACACAGAGAGTGTGTGTGTGTGTATGTGTGTGTGTGAGGCAGAGGTCACCCCTTGCTCAGGCCCTAGTGGAGGGGGAAGGGGAGGGAGAGAGAGGTAGAAAAGAGAGGGGGAGAGAAGAAGAGGAGGAGAGAGGGATTCTTCTTCTGTCATTTAATACAAGATGACCCTGACCAAGCCAGTCTGTATGGGTTCGTAGAGTGCAGAGAGAGAAACTACACCAGAGCAGAGACAGTCACTAGAACTGGTCAGCTTAGATACGCAGAGCACACAGGCTCCTCAGTCACCTGAGGGGTCTTCACTCACCCCCCAGTCTAAGATCAATACTTCAGAAATGTAGTTTTGTATGCCCCCCCCCCCCCCACCACCACCACCACCAAATGGATTGAAGGAAGGAGAGAGGAGATTAAACCCAGGTGTTTTCCATTTATCTGTATCCCTATAGAGAGACATTTCTACTCAGGCTACTCAAAAAATCAAATTGTGGTTGTCACATGCTTCATAAACAACAGGTATAGATTAACAGGGAAATGCTTACTTAAGTTCCTTTCCAAACAATACAGAGAGAAAAATAAAGAAAAATAATAAGACAAGAAATAAATACACGATGAGTAATGATAACTTGGATGTATACACAGGGTATCAGTACCGATTTGATGTACAGGGAGGGGTACGAGGTAAGTGAGGGAGATATGTATATATACAGTACCAGTCAAACGTTTGGACACACCTACTCATTCAAGGGTTCTTCTTTATTTTTACTATTTTCAACATTGTAGAATAATAGTGAAGACATCAAAACTATGAAATAACACACATGGAATCATGTAGTAACCAAAAAAACATGTATAATCAAATCAAAATATATTTTATATTTCAGATTTTTCAAAGTAGCCACCCTTTGCCTTGATGGCATTCTCTCAACCAGCTTCATGAGCAATGCTTTTCCAACAGTCTTGAAGGAGTTCCCACATATGCTGAGCACTTGTTGGATACTTTTCCTTCACTCTGTGGTCCAACTCATCCCAAACCATCTCAATTGGGTTGAGGTCAGGTGATTGTGGAGGCCAGGTCATCTGATGCAGCACTCCATCACTCTCCTTCTTGGTCAAATAGCCCTTACACAGCCTGGAGGTGTGTTGGGTTATTATACTGTTGAAAAACAAATGATAGTCCCACTAAGC
The DNA here is from genome assembly GCF_045679555.1 of Salvelinus alpinus. Lineage (NCBI taxonomy): Eukaryota > Metazoa > Chordata > Actinopteri > Salmoniformes > Salmonidae > Salvelinus > Salvelinus alpinus. The sequence continues at coordinate 38,899,458 of NC_092107.1, forward strand.
ACAAACCAGATGGGATGGCATATCGCTGCAGAATACTGTGGTAGCCATGCTGGTTAAGTGTGCTTTGAATTCTAAATAAATCACCGACAGTGTCACCAGCAAAGCATCCCCACACCATCACACCTCCTCCTCCATGCTTCCCGGTGGGAACCACAAATGCAGAGATCATCCATTCACCTGCTCTGTAATGTGGCAGTTGGAACCAAAAATATCACATTTGGACTCATCAGACCAAAGGACAGATTTCCACCAGTCCAATGTCATTTGCTCATGTTTCTTGGCCCAAGCAAGTCTCTTCTTCTTATTGGTGCCCTTTAGTAGTGGTTTCCTTGGAGCATTTCGACCATGAAGGACTGATTCACGCAGTCTCCTCTGAACAGTTGAT